>NC_056744.1:1513513800-1513520441 GCF_019279795.1 Protopterus annectens | reverse complement strand
TACAATTAGGTCTATTCTCTAGGAGAGCAGATGTGTCTGCTTAACTAACTATAATTCCACTGCTGCCAACCGGAGCCGTGCTATTGAGAAAGTCACCACTATTTTGAGACAGATATACAGAGAAAAGAGAAAAACAGTATTTGTAACTATTAAATGCTGGAAAACGCATATAGTGTATGATACTGTTTTTACAATGCAACAAAAACAGGAGCTGATAGGTCACAGCTACAGAATGAGACAATTAAGTTTGGAATGTGTTATGTAAGAACAATAAAAACATCTGTGCATTCTTTCAATGTACAAGCAAAGTGCAGTTGGAGTATATCAGTACAGCACTCTCACTAGTGATATATATTAAGTACAGGAACACATGCATTTCTTGCAGAGTTAACAAGTTCACAAAGTAGAGCAGAAACTGCTATCTGGGAACATCAAGCACTAACTAAACAATATAAACCTTCAGTAAAATCAGAGAATACAGAGCTTCAACCAGTTTTAACAAAATAGTAACGTACGTGGCATGCACACTTTCACCTTGGGCATACTAGGGATGTGGCTTGGGATGCTGTTCTAAGGATTTAAAAATGGCACCATCCTCACTCAGGGTCTTTAGTTACCTCTGTGAGGGCTGGATAGGGTGGTGGGAGGGGAATATAGTGGGATAACCAATGGAAATACCGCACAGTTATGTAGGTGGAGTTACAGGAAAAGTCAGATATGCGTCTCAGAGAGACACACATACTGGACGTGATACCCTCAAATAGACAATCTAAAAATGGTGAAAAAATAGCAGGAATTTCCTTGCCTCAGGTTAGTAAAAACCACGGTGTATGTGTCAGATAATAGAAATACCTGAATGGTGTTGATCTGCGTAGCTAGTTAAAAAAAAGTAATATTATGCTGTTTTGGTTAGCTCTTGCAACACAATGTTTTACACTGGTAAAAGGAGCTGGGTTAGAAGGATTGGCGGTTCTTCACTATGCTCACCTGTAAGACATATGGCATTGTCTGACATTTTAAAATGATTATTAGAATCGTACTCTGTTAGCTGCAAGGCAGTCATGGTGTAAAGTGTTATTCTGATGAAGTTTCCGTATGTTTGGAAATGAAAGCGCTTAATCGAATCACTGCACTTTACCAATAAACTTGTTGTTCGTGAATAAATTTGGAGTTTGTACTTTTGGACCGAAGAGTTAAAACTGATATTGTGATTTATCGTCACGCTGGTGGGACTGCCTTTATTGGACTCTGTACAGACGGGGAATACAGTATTTTACTAGTTTTTCTTCTCTTCTCCGTTTACCATCATGTTTGTGGTTACATATGGCATAGAAGGCAGTTGGCTATTAAGTGGTCCAGAAGTTGCACTAGCAAGGAAATGGGGCTGGAAAAGCTATGGGTGTCAGGGAGGACTACTAAGGGAGGGGGTAGATCTAGAAAGTGACCCAAGGAGTGTGCGTGCCACTGGTTTACAAAAATTATAGTTGCGGGAATTAAAAAACAAAGAAGTTTAATTACGTAGCAACTGGGAACCTACACTTGCAAGTCAGTCTGCAATATAAATGATGGCTGCTTGAAGACTGGGTTCAACGCTGTTCCCAACTCCCCTGGGTGAGTAAACACATTACTTGTGGTTTAAATAGGGTAAACTTGCAAGTCAGTCGGCAATATAAATGGTGGTTGCTTGAATACTGGGTTCAATGCTGTTCCCAGCTCCCCTGGGTGAGAAAACACATTACTTGTGGTTTAAATAGGGTAAACTTGCAAGTCAGTTGGCAATATAAATGGTGGCTGCTTGAAGACTGGGTTCAATGCTGTTCCCAACTCCCCTGGGTGGGAAAACACTTTACTTGTGATTTAAATAGGGAAACTTGCAAGTCAGTCGGCAATATAAATGGTGGCTGCTTGAAGACTGGGTTTAACTCTGTTTCCAACTCCCCTGGGTGGGAAAACACATTACTTGTGAATTAAATAGGGTAAACTTGCAAGCATTTGCAACCAAAATTATAGCACACATCACAAATTTCTGCCTATGTCAGGATTTGAGCCCTCAAACCAATACAGCTTCAGAAAACAGAGGGGTGCCTTAGTCCTCTTTGCCACACAAACATCTTTGCAGCAAAGAATTGAAGTCATTCTTCACACAACCGATTCCATAAGAATGTACACTTCTATCAAACCTTCAGATGTGATTTGTACATTTAACAAGGGTACACTCCTCCTTTTTTGAGGGGGGAAGCTAAGTTACTGTTATGACAGAAGTCAGAAACTGCAAAGTGTATCATTAATTTATACCTTCTCTGTGTAATGATTTAGCAGGACAAATTACAGTGCTAAACTGAGGCCATGCACTGAATATCACTATTCTTCTGAGATATGATTATGTGAATCTTTCATCCTTGAGGCCTACTAATTACTAATGGACACATGTTAAGGTACTTTCTATATCAATCCACACTATTTACTTGCTTAGTGTACCAAGTTAAGAAATACAAGGCTACTCCATATTATTATTAAAGAATTAACTCTTCTAGGTTCAGGGCGTACCTTGAAAATGCAACAGTTGACACACCATTAGTTCACGGCTAACTCTGTGGGATCCAGGCAGTACATAGCCAATACATGGGGAGGTGTGTGAATTTTCTGGCATCAATTTTACTATATGCATGTGAGTAGGAGAAAGGTATCAGGTCCTTAGGTGGCCAGTGGATGTGCTATGCATTGTCTGTTAGCCAGACAAGGGCATACTGAGCACAGCTAAATTTGCCTACAGGAACAGCAACTGGTGGTTCCTCTTCTGTGTCCTCCTCTGATTGTGGCTGTGGTGACCTAGTCAATGGTGGGGGATGTGTGCCCCTTGCTGATCCTGCTGCAGCTGTTTCCACAGGATCAGATTGTGGGGCATAGAACATACTGTGAATATTTGTGTACATATGCATGGATTATACTGCAGGGCTCCACCAGATAATATCTAAGCACCTGAACCGTGACTTCAGCAGCCCAAACACATGCTCTATAATGTTTCCAGTCTGAGCATGTGCCTCATTATAGCATTCTTCCGTGGATGTGTCTGCACTTCTGATGGGTGTCATCAGCCAGGGTTCCAGGCCATAGGTAGCATCCCCCACTAAATGGAACTATGGGATGTGCCCTAGCAAACATCTCGTACAGATGTGATGTGTCTCAGACATTGGAGTCATGATACCTGTCATGGTTACTCTCCCTGGGCATTACACATGCCTTGGCAGCAGATGGAGTGGTATCCTTTGCAGTTAATGTAGGTTCTATCCTGCTCACCAGGTGATGCCTTAATGTGTACCTGAGTGCAATTATAGCACCCAGTACTTCAGGATAGTGTGCTGCATGGGAAAACAGTTGCAATTGCTGGCCCTGTCTTCAGAACTAAGGGGAAAATATATGTGCTCACTGGCATTTATGAGCACAGCATCCAGGAATTGGTGAAGGATCCTGGATGATGATGCCTGTGACACACCCATCATGTCCCCAGTTGGTTTTTGAAAAGTATCTGTACATAATATTCGAAGGGCTACACATACCTTAGCTTCCACTGGAATGGGTTCCCCCTGGTTGGCTCTGGCTCTGACTTGAGGGCAGCAAAGCTCACAGAGTTCTTGTAATGTGTCCCTGTCTACCCTGTAGCTCTCTACAATCTCCAGCTCATGTACCACATGAAAAGTTACCCTGGGCTGGAACATTCTTCTCCTCTCAGCCTAGGCCTGCTGTCATCAGCAGCACTGGCTTCAGCCTGTAGCATGTACAGATGTAGAACAGCTGCAGCAGCCCCTAGCATGGTGTCAGTTAAAATGTCCTTGTCTGTACTCCAATGATATTGAAGTATTGAGGAAAAAACAGACACTATGTAGATGCCTTATACACTGCTGAATAGCTCTACCATGATGGGTTGGTTGATTAACATACATTTTACCTGCTTATGCTGTAATTAGCACCTTTTGAACACACCTGCTAAATGATCATTGCTAAATGCTCTTTAGGGTGCTATGCATACCTCTGTGGACCTCTGCATAAAATGGAAAGCATAGGCAAAATTTAAATTTCTTTCCTTCATTCTCATGATATTCTGCAAACATGGAGCATAGCAAGTGAAGAGGAGGTTGCACACCCTGTAGTTGAACCCAGGACCATCTATACTCCAACCCTATACTTACATGTGCTGCCACATGAATAGTTATACGACAAACAGAGAGAAACTTGCCATTCATTCCTCTGTTTCTTGTGGTTGCGCTAAGCACTACATTATGCAAAATATGCCAAAGGGGAAAAAAATTAAACCAGAAAGAGAGCACATAGTTTAATAACAAACAATGAGAATGAAACAGAACTTTGGAATTGTCACTGCTTACATGCACTTTCACCCTTCCCAGCCCTACATGTTCACCTCTGCAAATGTAACCTGACACACACCCCTGATATCAGCATTCACTGTTGACATCTAGTGAAAACAAAGACTGTGGAAGTACTTACATGAATTGAACATCCATACACGGTTATTCTTTAGAGAGATTCAACACATCTACTGAGTGTGGACCTCATTTGCATCTTCACCATATTGACAGCCTGGAAACTAAAGGGTTAATAACTGTGTAGGCAGGAAACTCCACAAAAGCCAAGTGCTGTAAACACAAGGGGGGAATACTTTTCCTATATATCTGCACACAGGACTGTAAGCCATTATCTGCATACTGCATATGCTTACATTACAGTATAATAGTCTGTGTCATGAGGTTTAATCATTTTAGCAGCCTGCATTACTTATGAGTATATTCCTCTTTTGGGGGTGAGGGAACAAAGCTGCATTTATGTTACGGCACTTAAAAAGGACTTTTTATTACTACTCTGATTTTCTAGCATCTATCCTGTGTATTTAGCTCATAATATGTGTGGTGTTACATGTTATGGACAGTTCTGTACAAATTCCATATGTTGTACTTGCTCTTGCATCCATGTAGGCTTCTTTCAGTTGCTGTATTCAGAAATTTTTTTGAGTACACAGCCAACATGAACATGGAGTCTACACAGTTACTTTACAGGTTATTGAATTGCTCCACCATGTTCTTTTGCTTCATTACCATAACATTCAGCTACTTATGCTTTAATTTGCATGCCACAAAAGTTTCATTGTTTGTATGTGAGTGGCACATGAGTGCACTCCACAACAGGGAGTTTATTGAATCTAAAACTCTTCGCCCCCATGTCTGTATAATGCTACGACAGACACACAGTAAAAATGACCATGTAAGCTTTATTGAATTCCCCCCTAAGTCTTATTTGCTGTAGTACATCAGGAAGGAGAGATTACAAGTAATATGATAGGAGACGGATGATGAAAGATATTTTGAAAGTGAGAGAAAAAGCTAGTCTGTTGATAAAGTTAGAGTCTAAGTAAAGCTGGAGTTAAAAGTATTGGATGGTGAAACAGGTGTGTATTGTGATGAGTGAAAGAGGAGTTTTGGTGAGGTAGTGGTGATAGTGATTGGATAGCTGAGATGGGAAGGGGTGGGTATTTGATTCAGGAAGAAGAGGAAATAGTGGAATTATAATAGGATGATTGACCCTTGTTCTTCTCAGCAACTATAGCAAGATGTATATGTAGAGGAGATGG
Source organism: Protopterus annectens (assembly GCF_019279795.1). NCBI lineage: Eukaryota > Metazoa > Chordata > Ceratodontiformes > Protopteridae > Protopterus > Protopterus annectens. The sequence goes on along the minus strand of NC_056744.1, from coordinate 1,513,514,800 downwards.
GACAGGGGAATGGAACAGTAATGGGACAAAAAATAACAAATATAAAGGATCGAGTTGCAGCCCCTTAGAACCGGTACATTGCTAAAACAGTCAACGGAAATGACACAGCTGGAGTTTGCTTTTATGTAACTAAGGGTGCTTACTAGTGAAAATGTAAAACCCAAACTCCTCCTTCAATCATCACATTATGAGTTAAATGTATTAAAGTATAGGATGGTGAAACAGGTGTGTATTGTGATGAGTGAAGGAGGAGTTTTGGTGAGGTAGTGGTGATAGCGGCTGAATAGCTGAGATGGGAAGGGAAGCTGAGAGGGAAGGAAGTGGAAAAAGAGGGATTAGTGGAATTATAATTGTAGAGGAGATGGGGTGGGTGAGATTTGGGGGGTAGAGGACTGAAACAGTAATGATATAAAAATAACCAATTTGAAGGATCAAATTCCATCCCCTTAGGACTAGTGCATTACTAAAAACAGTCAATGAAATTGGCACAGCTGGAGTTTGCTTTTAAGTAACATAGGGTGCTTACTAGTGAAAATGTAAAACATAAATCTTAGACTATTTAGTATTTAAAGCTGTTGAATAAAAACAATGAGGGTAAAAGGCATGATAGTAATGGAGTAAGTAGTTATCAGTAAGTCTTCAAGACATAGAATAGAAGGGAAGAAGCAAACCAATAAAGAACTGTCTATACAGAAAAGAGTGATATTGACAAATGAAATAGCTAGAAATAGCAATTATGAGAGCACAGGCTTCTAGGTAGAGTAGGGTGTAACTCATTCATTACAGAAGGAAGGGGAGGGAACCTACAATGCAGAGGGGTAGTGGAGGCTATTCTTGACTCTGGTGTTCTAAAACTGCCAACAGCAGACTACTAAACAAAGACCAAGCAGAGGACAGACAATAAACATTTGCTGGTACTATTCTGAACAGAGTGTGACCATGATATAATAGAATGAACAAGTAAATTCCCCTTAGAGTGAGTTAATGTGTTAAGTCTGTA
>NC_056744.1:1513373800-1513508800 GCF_019279795.1 Protopterus annectens | reverse complement strand
GCCCCCTCCCAATATAAAACTGAACCCCAAAACAAGTCACTTATGGGCTGGGGTCCAAAAATAGGTCTTCAGCTAGGAGCCAGTCAGTAGATCAATGGCATTTTAGCAGACTGCCATTTCAGTGAAGTTTCACTGAAAGCACTTTCAGCAATAGTGGAGAACTCAGTTTTACTTCAATGTTGTGTGACCTCATAGCAGATGTATTTAAGTTCAGAGAGTGCTAGGGGTGCAGAGGATCTTGTCTTCCAGTAAAATAATATTTACAAAGTGGGTTGTTGAAAGTGCTTTCAGGAAAAAACTTTTGCAAAGTATTTACTTTCTAGGGAAGGTGTGCCTATTGACATGATTCCCTTCAGCTCACCTTATCCATTATAAACAGAATGGTTCTTTGCTTTATCAACACCCATGCAAGATTAGCTCTAACAAACAGCTATAAGAGCTGCTTGATACAGTTTCATGCACTATGACAATTTTCTTCCTAGCACTAGTCAAAGAGCTATTATGTATCAGTATAACAGCTCTTTTGTCAAACACCTTTGTTGTGCTGTAGCAAGCTGCTATACTAACTCCTTGGTACAGTCTGTATCAGTACATGAACACTGTCTGTTATTTTAAACAGCCATGATTCAAGATTGTGGCTGCTTAAATTATTTTAATACTGTTGGTGGGGGCTGGTCGGTATTTCATCAGCTACAATTCTGATCATATGCCCTAAAAGCTTTCACCTGTAGGACCTTTCTCCTGAACCTTGGTTCAGCTTTCTATTGAAAACAGCTTGGTGCAATCTCATATATCACTAAACAGCCTAAGAGTTTGGTATTATTTAAGCACAAAAGCATAATTAACCTATCATTCCATCTTACTGCTAATGTCATACTCCCGACTTTCATGGTAGCCTAATTTCCCTTTCTTTCTTATGTTAAATTTCAGGATGTTAATGTCTGGAAAAAAGTGCTCAAACTTTCATATGAAAAACTCAGGATGATCAACTCCAGTCTTTGAAATTAGGGAAATTAATGTTGACTGTTGTCTCTGTTGAAATGTCTTCTAGTCTAATCGGTAAATTGAAAATGGAATTTTCCCTCTTCACATCTTTCTTTCTTTCTGGACAGGAAATTATTTTTCACTTCTGCCAGATGAAAACCCCTCCTTCCCCCATACATACTTGTTTATTTGTTGTGCCTCTAATTGTGACAGCACTTAAATATGACTGCAAACTTTCTTGTAGATGTAATTTGGCAATTATAGTGTACAATGTTCCTTTCTGTGTGTACCTATCAAGACAGTTTAAGTAGTTAGAAAGGCCCCAAAGGCTCCTAACTAAAATGAATATTGCTATAAAAACCTTTCACTAACAAGGCAAACTTAAAAGTATGTCCCTATACTCTGTCTATTATAGGCTACCAAGAGGAGATGTATGTCTTGTAATCTGTGCCATCTAAAACCCTACCCTACTAGATCTCCTGTATCTTTGTAAGACAAAAAACTCTAGAAATACACAAACAAATAATTTCTACCTCCTCAAACACATAAATAAAACATGTAGGAGAGACAGACTTATTACCCAATAGTTACCCCATCTTGGGAACAAGTTGTCTTTACATGTAAAACAGAGTGAAATCTTTACTTCTTTCATGATGAACTTGGATAACCCAATGGGCTTCTGCAAATTCATCCCTGACATGTTTTTTTACACCTAGAAGGAGGAGGTACATATTGAGAGTGGGTATTGTCAAGGTACAAATAGTCTCTTGGCTTACTTATTTTGTAACTCTTATAATCCTACAGCTCTATGACACATGATAGACCAATAGTTCACCGATAACTAGAAAGCTAACTTGTATTTATCTCCAATTTCCTAAGGATATTCTCTTTATCATTGTCAGTACTCATTTCAATAGGAATATATATATATATATATATATATATATATATATATATATATATATATATATATATTTAAAAAAAGAAAATGTCAACCAGTTAGATTTTTAACAAAATTACGTGAAACAATGAACCACAAAGTGTTTTGTAAAGAGGATAGTGGCACACTGGAATAAGTTACTAGTTGACATTAAAGACAGTAAAGACCTAAAAATATTTAAGATGAAGACTGATGAATTACAAGGGAATAATTGTTACAGGCATAACAGGCTGGCTTACTATTGTACTGTATTGTATTGTATTACATTGTATTGCACTGGATTATTTTCCGCAGTCCATAGAGATTAGAAACATTACTCATTATATTGCAGTTACTAGTGTGGACTTTTCCATGGGCCATTTTGCATTACATGTACATTAGGTTCTAGTGTACTGCTAACCTAGGGTCTCTCCATCTTCACAAAAAAAGTTGTATGGACTTTGCTGAAGTCCATTTCCCTTGCCATGTACCACATTGTAGTATGGGATGTAACTTGGTTTTGATGTATGGGCTATGATGCTTTGGTAACAGTATTACTCCATCTTCCATGTCATATACATTAGGTTCTTATGCCTCAGCGACCATGAGGGCTGCGTTCCTCCATGGTATAAAATGCCATTTCAATGGCCATCAGCCTTCCTCATGATCCATACTGACTGAGGTGTTAAACTGTGGCTAAATTTCATAACCATCACAAAAGAATACCGTCTACCTATTTACAAACTACAGACAAGTCATTCCAGGAGGGCCTCATTTAAGGTAGGCTACAAACAGTGATGCATTGCATTTGACATGTTCATCTCTAGTTATACAGGTGCTGACAGGTTCCTTGTTTTATTTGTGAAGAAGAAACATGTACCATTCAGCAGTGATAAAGGAGCCTAACCCCAGTGAAGATGTATGCATGATTTATGCAATGTCAGGTGCTTGTTGTCAGGAACCACGGTGATATTCCAGAGGCTACAGCAATAAATTCCTGGTGGCAAAGTTATAACTGCTAACACTAATGTGGTTCTGGCTGTGACTATCATAGTCCAATGGAGTAAATGATCTAAGTATGAACCAGACAGCACCTTTGACTATTGATTTATGGTATAGAACCAGACTGTGCTGTTTACCTGTATCCTTGACAAACTAGCTGGACCTAGGTGTATAGTCTGCACTGACCTGCAGACTTTGGGTACAGTATTACAGGACATACACACCTGATAGTAGTTACATGTTAATAAGTGCTAGACCACTGGGGGTCATGTTTTCTAGCTTTCACATGGAACTTTAGATATTACTTGAGTGTTAAGGTTGGTGGAATAATTGTAGTTTTCTATGCCTCTAACTGATGTTGTTCTTTACCTTGTTTCGTTGAATAGCATATGTTGCTAATGCTTTAGTTTTTATAAGGATAGTTTTCCAAAGCTGTACTGCCATAGATGCTGTACAGATGGATTGCCTGGATCATTGCAGTAAATGACAACTTATTGAATACTGGTGTACTGAAATTCATAACATGAAATGCAAAATCTCGATAGGTCAAAATGTTGGGCAAAATGCTGAACTCTAAATACCTACCAGTAGTATACATGTAGTACATATGTACACTGCACTAGAATACAGCCAGTCATTAAATAGTAGTTATTCAGAAATGAGCACTAGCATGCACATGATGCGCTATAATTTAGGAACATCTTATCTTCATTTTCTACCTTACCAACAGTTTCACATTGTTCACAAGTTTTGCAGTATGCAGTTATATATTTTATAATGCCAGGCCAATAAAAAAATCTACATAAGCCTCTTTTTTGGGCAACTTAAGCTCAAACATCCTGAAAAAGGAAAATCATGAGTTATGAATAGAATTGCTGGTCAGCAGTCTAACAGCCACTGTAATATGTTTCCCTCTAGTCCCTGCTTCAAGAAACCATTTTTGGTACAACAACCTCTTTTTGCAATATCAAGATGCCCTTTGCCACAGTGATTATAAACTCCCTTGACTACCTCCCTGAGTCTTGTAAAGTGGGATCTGGGAGCTCAGTCTGTGCCAGTTCTTTCTTTGGGATTGTTTCCAGTTTCTATTCCAACAGATGTCCAGTACTTTTTGACAAGCGTACCTCAGGTTTTGATTTACTGCTACTAATGATCTCTTTCTATGAAGTAACTCCTGCTGGAAAAAGTGTAGCATCTTTTGTCAGCTCAGGCACAGGCTTCTTGCTACTACCTAACTTTTTCCCTGAAGATGCCAGAATACTAGCATTTACTGGAGTTGTAGGCATTGTCATGGACCCTTCCTTGCTGGGCACACTTCATGTACTTCACTTTCTCAAATAATCATCTCATTAACAGAGTCAAGTGCTTGGAAAATTCATTATAAACACTTTGTATGGTGCTGGAAGTGTTGAAAGGAGGAAGACTGAATGCTTATGGTTACAGTTAGTGTGGGATTAAGTCTTTTTGGTGGAACTTTAACATATACTGAATGTCGTGGTATTAGGGGGTGGGATAATAATTAAGGTCTTCCTCAAAATACAATGTTCAGGGTTTGAGCCTGAGTTCCCACCAATGTCTATGTGAAGTTTGTATGTTCTTAGCAGTTCTTTGTGATTAGAACAACTCCCCTATATGCCAAATTGCAAAGACACCACGCTAGGTTTTTATTACTAAGAATGCTGTTAAGCTATACACTAGTGCACAATATGTTTTTGGTATAGCAGCACTGAATAGCATTTAAATAAGGACCAGTTTTAGAGTCTCTGCTAAAATTAATAGATTTTTGTTAACAAAATAACTTATTTTGAATGTGATAATGTTAATTATCAGTTAAAAGGCACTGCAATGGATGCATCCCTTTTCTCCTCCTTATGCAAGAGGAAGAATGTTTGTATATTTATGACATTTTGAGAATTATGCAATGTACTATTTTCATTTTAACTGAAAATTTATTATCTATGTGCAAAGAGGTGCTCCCATGTGGTTTAGAATTTTAGATGTGGTTTAAGTTTTGTATACTGTATCAGTAAAATTGAGAGCTTGCCTGTACATTTAAATCATTTTATAGACATATATATATATATATATATATATATATATATATATATATATATATATATATATATATATATATATATAAAATAAATAGACCAAAAGCTATGGCCTGAAGAACAGCACTGTACAACATAAATCACCACAGTGTGATCACCACAGCTGTCAGCATAAAATACATTTATTAAACAGACAAAAAATTGAATAAAAATGAGCACTTTCACGTGGCTTCCACCCTTCTTCAGATTCTAGATACCTACATAATCAAAAAACTTTTAAACACATCCTATCCAATCACAGACAACTTGTATAAATACCAGTCAATGAATATTCCATAAAACACTAATAGACTTGAATGCTTAATAGATTCAAAATGCCCAATCACATCTTGAAATACAAACAAATGTCCTTCAATGATATTAATATAATGGGGCGACCAACCAACCAATCAGGGACATAAACAGTAGAGTGTGCAGCATGTTGCTGTCACACATAAGCTGTAGATAATAAAAAAATCAAAATGTACTATATGTAGGTTGCATGGTTAGTAGTTCAATGTAACTAATTATATTAATGTTAACGTAAAGATGAAACTGTCCATAAAATCACATTTGTATCAAGGAATCTACACTCAACATAATCCATTGATAAAAAATAAAAAATATAGTAATTACAAAATCCATGGAGCAGTCCACAGACAAGTTCTATTTGCTTCATGGAAGGACTATAATTTTCACATTTGGGTTGGTGATTGGTGTATATGAAAAACTTGTTATCCAATTATCAGGCTTAAATCCATTGAAAAAACAATGGGAAACAAATCCTACAAGTATCTGAAATAGCATATAAATAAAAAAATCAATAAATCACAAGTAAGACATATATTTGTATATAATCCAGCCAAGGAAAACTACGCCCAACAAATGGATAAAAGTTCCTGCGGCACGAAAAATAAAATAAATCAAATAAATAACCTGCGGCACGAAAACACTAAGTTACCTGAGTTACCGAGTGCATTTTATCTTACGTTTGTTGGAAATTACTACTATTTTGGTTCCTGTGCATGTACTGGATTATTTATTTGGTATATTTTTATATACCATAGGTAATAGTACAAAATTGTCTGTTTAGCTAACAAATTATATCTATGAAACAATTCCAAGATGTCATATTTCCTAACATGTTCATATCTAAAATATAAAAAAGAATACTGCTAGCAGTCTGCATTACAGAAGTGAGTAGGAACACACACATATAAGGAATAAATATACAAAACAAATGTCCATGCTTTACAAACATTTCATATCAAGAAATATTAAAACCAGTTGAGGTGCATATCGGCAGCTTCATCTCAAAAATCTGCAAATAGGAATCAAACAATGAATGATCCAATTTCTTCACTTAAACCTAAAATTTAACCTATAATATTAAACTTGTCTAGGTGGCTAAGTTGCCTCACTGCTCAACTAATGTGGATAGAGCAAAGAGTGAACCATTCACTTTGCTTGTGGTAACAAATGGGCCAGTAATGAACTTGTCAACAAATGCTTCAATGTTTAAAAACCAGCATAGTCAAAAAATATTATACAAATGCAGAGGTATACCAACAAAGATCTACATATATTATACGACAGTATACATATTTATCTCAGACAATTATATTCCATATAAACTATTTTGTCTTGGGAGCCAAAGATATATGAGCAGAGCCATGACAAACCACTGTGACAAACCAATCACCTTAGTCAAACCAAGAAATAGGCCAGTGGCAATCAACTACCATGCAGTAATAGAAACTAGCTTCATCTCAAAGTTTGACAAATATGAGTGAAGTAGTGACTAAGCCAAGAGCTATGCTTAACCAAAGAAATAAGCCAGTAATATTCAGTTTATCTAAAGATAGCTACATTGCATCATGGCTTGGCAAATATAAATGCTACAACAAGTAGTCCAATCACTTTACTCATAGCAAGAAACAAGCCAATAATATATGACTTAACATTAAATACTTCATTAGTTGAAATGAGAACCTACAATAAAACATAGAGGGCAGGATTCATGAAGCCTCCATTAAGAGTTATAAGTCTTACACGGAGGCTGCAGTTAAACGGAGTGAAGTCAGCATGCCTTGCATATTCATGAGAGCATGCTGACTCACACCTAAGGCTAACACGGTCCGTGTAAGAAAGAAGGGGGTGTGTCCACAGGGCGAGTCATGCAAACGGACACGCCCCCAGAGGAGTCACAGTCCCAAAAGTAAACACCCACGAGCGAGCCCATATAAATGTCAACAAACACAACACAACACAAGCCCTCACAGACTATAAACATATAAAACATAAAAATGAACATTTATATATTTTTTTTCAAATTGTAAAAATGTTTGCCCGTAATTGAGCTCGTTTGCGCGGGTGTGCCCTTCGCTTAGCCACAGTTAGCAGTCAGTGAAGAAGCATATAAGTTCTAAATATGCAAAGTAAGCCAAGATGAAATAGCGTAGCAGTAGAGATGTCATCTGAAGAGGAGGCAAGCACGGTTCGAGCCCCAACAACATCATTTTATTTTTTTTAGTGAAATAAGCACGAAACAATCCCCTGACATATATTTACAGATATATAATTATATTTTATGTAAAATGTAAGGAAATGGGCCATATAGTTTGAAGAAATGTGCGACAATAAAAGAAAAAAAATGTCAGAAGTGCCCATAGCTGAGCTACGCTCTAACAAGCTGAGTATGTCTGCCCGTAGGCGAGCAGTGGTTTAACAGGTGCAAACTGAGTGCCCGGGGTTGAGCAGCACTTTAACACACTGCAATCATGTGCCTGTAGCTGAGCTGAGTGCAATATGCATGCTGAAAGACAAACGACGCACAAACTAACGTAACTCGTATGCGCGGAGCTGCGCACCATGCAAACAAGCCTACCGGCGGGCACCGTTGAGCAAGCTGTATCAAAACAGCCTATACACAGACACATCTCCTAGCCTGTCTAGACAGTCATGACCAAAAAAAAAAAAGCAATGTCCAGACTCGAACCCAGGATACTATGCACCATAGTCAAAGTACAGAAGCACTAAGCCAGGACATTTGCACTTAGAAATGCAGAAATAGCAAATATATAGGAATGAATGCAAAGAGCAGCATGACAAAGCAGGTTTTGTGAAGCTGATACATTTCCAAACTAGCCAATCACACATAAGTGCGGGAAAAACGGCATATATAAGCACCATAGGCGGGAATACACAGCATAACTGATTGTGGAAAGTACTTGCAGTCAGGATGTCAGGTGTAGGTGAGGGTAGTTGCTTTCGAGCACAGCGGTGGGGCATTGAGGAGTCCAGATATATGGTCTAGCTCCTTGTCCATGATCATGAGGCCCAACTCATGCAGGGCCAGGTCCTGTGTGGTGTGTACAAAGCTGAGGCATGGGACTGGTTGGCATGTGATCTCACCAGTGCCACAGGAATACCAAGGACTGGTGAACAGGTCCGGAACCACCATGCGGACCTGAAGAGATGCAAGCAGGACCAACTGAACCGTTGGATCCAGGAGGCCCGGCAAATGCCCAATGCCCCACTACTGAGTAAGTTACATGTAATTATTTTGTAAGAAATAAAAATAGCTGATAATATGTAGATGTGTATTCCAATATCACTTCATTTATGTTACAGCTGCAGGTGTACGGACTGCGAATCATAGAGCCTATGGCGATAGGCTTTTGCGGTTGTGCCACCAGGCAGGTTAGTAGACCTCTTCCTGTAACTGTAAATAAATAAAAGTCTGACAGCTTGTAAAAGAGTGCAATGTAGTCAGTTAGTAATAAAAACTGCAAGTAACAGTGTAAGAGAGAATCTGCTAGATGTTCCACCTGTAATGTAATAGCACATAACCTGCAGCAGCCAGTATATTACAGCTACACAAGTTCAGTACAACAGATGTGTGAAATATATCCCTGTTTAAACTGTGAAACCTGACACAAGTGAGACTGTGGGAAAGGATAGTTGTAATCATGTAAAACATGTTAATAAAGCCTAGAATCACGTACCATCCTTAATTGTAAATATAAAAGAAGTGAGAGTGTGAGAAAGAGGTATGGCTCCATCAAAAAGGTTGTATTAACTCCTGAATAAAGTATACTGCAGTCAGTACAGCATGAAATGAAAGAGAGAGGCACAGAAAATAGAAGTGAAGCTGAAATATGTGTGTCCCACAAGTTGGATATGTAGCTGTACCTTAGCAATATGCATATAGTTTGTTTCTATGCAATACTAACCATACACAGTTGTCTAGAGCCATACAAAATTAAAAGTAGCAGGATGCTGTAGCTGAACAGAGGCAGATCTGAACATGTATGAATAAAAATGCAATGTATATGAATGTAGCAGTAACATTCCCACCACCAACATGTTTAGGTTTGCACATAGGAAAACGTAGCCAGACCTGTAGGGTGCATATATCTGCAGCTATTAGAAATGTACAGCATATGTATAGGTAATTGCAGTTTTTAATGAAATATTTCTCCACCCCACCCTAAACACACAAATAATCCATCACGCATGAAATGAGTATGTGTACTCACAATTAATTCCCATGGACATTTGTCATGTTGACATTTGTCCTGTTGGTTTCATAAATATTTGCATGTATGTTGATGCATGTGCCCTGTTCATACATCCAAACCTGATGGCCTGTTGCCATCAATCAACCCTGCATGCTGTTGAATTGTGTACCGTTGTTGAAATAATGCATGTGTTATTCCTGCTGTTCAATGTTCTGAATATATGGGAGTTTGGTTAATGGGAATACTAATGCATGCTGTTACAACTAATTCTGAATGGTACTGTTTGATACTAATACACACCATCCTAAAATATTACAAAACACATAACGACAGGGAAGGCGGGCCCCAGTGGACCCACCTCTTCCACCTCAGCTGGCGACTGCACCTGGCACTAGTGCCCAGGCCAGACGCTCTTCCGGTGGCCCTGTGCCACCTGTGGGTGGAAGTGCTGTAGGGGATGGGGCTCGTCCCCCCTCTGCAAGTGTGGCGGAGGAGATCGTACACTCACCCTCCGTAGTGTCCGGACTGTGGTGCGTAGGGAGATCAGGCAGTCTGTGCTTGGGCCCCTACATCAGATCGAGGCATGGGTGGCACAACTAATGGGTGTGCCTGCTGCCCGGCCTACACAGCCCCCAGCACAGCCCCATCCTGGGCAGTGAAGGCACAGTGGCAACTGCCCATGGCTGGGGATGTCAGTTGCTGTTGCCATCTGTGGGCTCATGGGCTCTAGTTATCCCAACATCCGTCCCCGTCAAATGTGTATCCCCCCACATGTGTCATACACTGCCCCTGTATGCGTCTTGTTTGTCTTGTCTGATAACCTCCCCTACCTACCTCCCCAACTATACTTACTACCCGTACCTGACATACCATTCTCACCTGAAAAAAAAAAAGGGCACTCTGTTCCCACAAAAAAAATACGCCCCATACATAGCTGCCCATTTCACAGACATGTCTGCTGGACATGTTAACTGGTAATTACAATTGGCTGCACAACACATTTTGTTGTCCTCACCCCTCTCTCAGGGGTGGAAGGTATCAAATTGCACACCAAATCACATATGTATGCACAGCTGTTGCTGATAAAGAAATGGGCAGCTATGGGCCTTTCCTACACCCTTCCTGCAATTCCCAAGCTTGTTTTCCTACTGTCCTACCCTCTTTGTGACCCCTTTTTTAACAACTTTCCTGTCTCCCCATTTTCATTTCTTTCAAAGAAATTAGCGCGGGTGTGCACAAGAGTAAGTACTTTTAAGCAGTTGTAAGTGGGCGTGCACTTCTGTGCGCTTAGCTGCGCGTGTGTGCGCGAAGCTAAACGCCAGTGCACATGCATGAGCTCCACGCAAACCAGCGCTAACCTGCTTATAACTGCTTAAAAGTGCCTTAGTCACTCTGATTGACAAGGCCTGTAGACTGCTCAAAAGCAAAATAAAATCCCACTGTCAGTCCCGAACCCAGGACCTTGGAAATAGTCGTCTGCATGACTTACCACTAAGCCATGACTACTATACAAGAACATTGTGCTAAAAAATATATATCATGCAATAGAAGGAATGAATGTAAAGAGAATATAGGAATTCTAATACATAAAGCATGTTATGCATATTTACTGTCAAATGTAGTGGATTGCTATAATAGTAGTGTGTGAAGAGAAACAGACATGCTAGTTGGTAGCTATTAGTTAATTTGTCACTCTAGCACCTTGCAAGTCACACACATACACACAGCAGGATAAACACCGGACATACCTCACAACCACATACAGCATGAACTCTGGACTACATAATAAATAATGTGGAGCAAAGGACAGAAACAGGGACATATTCCAAATAATGCTCCTACAAACTGATAAAGTTGTTAGACTAACAGGATGTTCAGTACTGTGAATGTTTGGAAGTGTACGAAGTCTGAAACTCTAATGTTTGTCATGATATTCTGACCTGAATCCTGACTGATTTAGCAGAAAAAGCTAAATAATGAGAAATGGAACAATGATATGAGGCAAATATGTGGACATTCATGAAATATCCGTACAGTTGAGAGGTATGACACTGACATATTTGAATACTTAAAGGCCTACACTTAGCAACAGTGACTGACATACATGAATGCCCCACTGACACCCTGTGAAATGTACAAACAGTAGGCAGAAAGGTGTTACAACACAGTTAATGTTAACTCTGACATACTGTAAGTATGCACCACTTGCACAGCAAAAAGTGTAGTAATACATATGTTCAGGACAACCTACAGTCACAACTGCAGAATACCAGACAATGTAATTGGTGTACACCACTGAGTATGCGAGGCCTGCCCAGCAGCACAATCAAATACCCTAATACAGTCCAACAAACACAACATGGCCAGACCAAACTGCATGCAGTACCACCCTACCAGATATAGCAAGCATTCCAAGGTGTGAATGTAAATGGAAATAGGAAAGACATAGCAAGACAGTACAGGCAAGACACCTAGCAGGCATACAAGGAGTGAATGTAAAGGACAAATATTGAAGCCATAGCAACAAATGGCAGGAGACACTGCTGTATACCAGTTACACCACAAGTCCCACAGGAAAGCACACACACCCATATTAACAGTAGTAGTAGTCTTATGTGTCAGTTCACATACACAGGTATAGCAGAAAAATGGGGAAATGAGTATGCAGGTCACACAACTACATGCATTACAGTGTCTACAGCAAAGCCTGAGATATGAGAGAGATACTAACCTTTACACTCACAGAACACTGTCCACAGCTTACCAGCATTGACCCCACCCTGATAATCTGAAAGGGCTATGCCTATCTCACACACCTTTATACAGCACTGTTGTGAAATCACAGTGACAACTGCAATCAGCACAAAATTGGCTGCATGCAATTAGCAAATGCTGGCTAACAATTGGTGTAGAGGCCATCACAGGGACATATGCAGATCCCTACAAATGCATCCTGTACTCCCAGTCCACACATGCAATACTTTCATTGCAACCTGTGGAGGTGGAGGGAGAGAGAGAAAGAGAGAGAGAGAGAGAAAATTAACCTTAATAATACCAACCAGCAGACAAACAAACCACTGCAATAAGCAGGACAACATCTGCACAAGAATCAAACCCATGGACAAACACCTACACAACAAGCTGTGACAAAACCAGGTAATGTAAAGTTACAATTTAATAGTGTACATCCTGTGAATCCTCCATATGTGTTATTGCTCAGTGTCTACATGTATATGGAGGTGTGCATAGGGCAGGGGACATACCGCAGCTATCGCTGAAGGCTGTACATACATATGTATGTGAAGGCATCTATGTGCACATATCATTGTAGGTTATATGTAAGACGTAGTGCAATGTACAATTAGGTTTCACAGGTATGTCTGCTTAACAGTCTATGTTAGTGTGTGTATACAGTTATGTAAATAAACATGTTTATCAAATTATCTGCCATATGTATATGTATGTATGTCAATATATATGTATGTATGTATATATATATATATATATATATATATATATATATATATATATATATATATATATATATGTGGGAATACATACACAGATATAGATACAAAGAATATGTACAAACATATCTATGTCATACACACAGACATATGTAGATACATATACATAGACGAAGCGATCTGACTGTCTACAGATATGACTGTATGTGACTATCTCACACACCCCCTGTCCGAACCCATCTTTTACACTCACCCCCTCTCTGTCACAATCCCCCCCTCCACATCGATATCACAATATGTACATATATATATATATATATATATATATATATATATATATATATATATATATATATATATATATGTAGATAGGTATACAGACATATATATGTATATATCCATATATATATATATCCATATATATATATATATATATATATATATATATATACTTATTGTAGTGTATTGTATTGGTCTGTACAGGTGCCTCCGATGTGGAGTGGGAGCACTGCTGATGTACGCCACTTTTTCAGGTACATATCCAGTAGTGAGGCTAGGGTTAAATAGCATTTGTATATGGGGGTTTAGCACCCCTTGGAGTCCACATAGCATGCAACTGGGGATACCAGCAGGTCCCATTGATGCTGTGTGTTTTGATTCGCTGGGGGTGGCTCTCACCTGGACATCTGAGATGACAGGGAGGTCACATTCAGCTGAGATACGTATTTCCACCATTGGGGGAGAGTGAGGGGTGTAGTCTGCACTGAACCTGTCTGCCACAATGTTGGCAATATCTGTGGTTTCAGTGGATTAATTGTTGTCATGTACTAACCCCATCCATATTGTGGTTTTGGACCAGGTTACTAACAGAACTGAAGAAGGCATTGTGGTTATCTGTAGTGTCCTCGGCAATATCCCTCCTAAAGTTGCCTTTGGATGTAGTTACAAGAGAACCTAGCTGTTTAATAGTGCTGAGTAGACATGTCTTCCCTTTATGGGATGTAGCTCTGTCCTGCAGTAGCTTACTTATTTCGTTATACAATTTAGTTATGGCTAGGGTCCACCAGACAGGATGCTTACCCTTTGTGCATAGGGTCTGGGTTTGAATTGTGTGTGCATGTTCTATGCATTCACGGGGATGTCCGTGGGAAGCATTTGTGAAGGGGTCAGCATTGTGGGTTGTGGCTTCCACTGGCCCAGTGGGCTGCATGGATGCCATCTCAGTCCTAACAAGTGTCAATCTGTCTATTCACATATATTTCAATGTAGCCTACTGTGCTGGAGGTGGTGGTGGGATATGTATATCAAGGCCGATTAGTATGTGTCCAGATCACACTAGTGGATGACGTTCCACATACAGTACCTTGTAATGAACCCCCAGAGTGAGGTGGTGCACTGGACCTGTCTCAGTGTGCTGACTGCTGGGGCTTGGTACTATGTTGTATGGAATGTGGCAGGTATTGTTGCACAGTTGTCAGCTGAGCACTGATACCTGGTCATGTACATGTGTATCCACCAAGAGACAGACAGGTGCTACATATGGGAGTAGTATTATATCACTACAGCTGAGTATCATGTATAGTATGTGTGCCATATTTTGCTGTCATAGTTTGCTGATATCCTGTTTGTGTTCTCTTTCAGGGCCATGGCGCGTCAGCATAATCCTGCCTACTCTGCTGCAGAGGATGAAGAGATACACCAGAGCCTGGTGCGGGATTATGACATACTGTTTTCCCACACCAGCCAGAATCAGCAGGAGAGGGCTGCACTGTGGCAAGACCTTATCCATCGGGTAAATGACATTGGCACATATAATAGAACATATGAGCAGTTTCGACATCACTGCAGTGATTTAATCAGAAATGTCCATCAGCGTGTGTCAGATATCCACAGGCAACAGGTTGCCACAGGAGGTGGGGTGGCTACACATCCTCCCCTCACCAGACTGGAGGGGCTACTCCTAAGTGCTGTGGCTCCAGGCCAGGAACATCAACAGCATCAGACCTGCATTATGATGGAGGCCGGAGCCACACAGCAACACAACATGGAGCATGCAGGTAATATGCCATATGTATACTTGACTGTTCTGTACACTGTTAGTTTATGCATGTGTAAGGTGTGTCCTTGGTATGTAGCTGTCAACACAGTATGTAATTGTGCAGGTGTGATATTGCTAAATAGCAGCTGACATGTGAAAGGCAACTGTTGTACTACTGAACTGTATCATATGCAGTAACAATGGCACAGCTGTGCCCACTGACATTAATCCCCTCATTTCTGCAGGTGCCTCCGGTGTTACAGCAAGGCAGCCCATCCATGCTGGTGAGTGTGTATTAACAATACCTATAATAGTCTTGATAGTGCTAGTAATAATAGGCTAAATCAGTAGTGCTCTGTGTGTATACTGAGGGGTGTGCACACGTGCGTATGTGTGCATGTGTGCATGTGCATGTGTGCATGTGTGCATGTGTGCATGTGTGTGTGTGTGTGTGCATCACTGGTAACATTGTGTAGACATTGTAAACTGTGTTTCCTGTCTTCCTCCCACAGATTCTGGTGCTGCTCTGGTGTCCTGCAGCAGGGAACCTGAATCTGGTGCCACAGGTACTGATAATGATTATATCTGTGTAATGGCACAGGAAGGTGTGTCAGGGTCCGTCATTGGTCAGCCAATTGACAGTACACAGCTGTCGACCCCATCATTGTGCACAGTCATCCTGCCAATACATCCTATGTCACCAATGTCCCTAGGTGATGGACAGGATACAGTGGGCATTGACCAGGGTAATGTGGTATCTGTGGCACATGCTTCCCCACACAGCAGCCATGGGCAGGGTCCTGAGATGGTACCACACAGACAGTTGCCCATGGGTTCTTGTAGGAGCATCCGTGGGTGTACTGCCCCTGGCAGACGTGCCCAAAGAGGTCTGTCAACCTCAGCTATGTTTCAGGCTGTCATGCAGGCACAGTCACGTATGGAAAGGTACACCAGACAGGGTCTGAAGGAACTGAGAGCATGTCGCACAGCCATGACTGACAGTATGCGTGACATTGCGGATGCTATCCGTAATTTTACTTATGTCATAGACAGACATTGTGGGGACATATTACAGCAGTTCCACAACTACATGTCCATGAGCCAGGGCAATGGCGGATGGTTGCGGCGTCGACATTGGCATATGCCAGCAAAAGCAGCAGCTGGCAGTCGACGCGGATGACAATAGGGCCGCGGCTGCCCCCATAGTGCCAGCAGCAGCCCCAGCAATGCTGGGTCTGTGCTGTCATCAGACCGCCCCAGGAGACCACGTGCACATGGCTCTGGACAGTCCCAACAGTGACCTGTATCCAGTCAACGAACACCCACTTCTGATGACAGTACCCAGTCTGGCTTAGTACCGGATATGGTCCGTAGTACCCCTGCCTGGCACAGGTACCATGTCCTTGGCCACAGACACTGATCTGTATGACCTGGCAGGTGCTGTCTGTGGCTGTCCACAAACAATGGTATATGGCAGCCATGAGGTGGAACTGTGTGCATGCATACACACATGCGAAATGTTAACACCTAGGGCTACCACATACATGCACACACTGCATCAACAGTGCCTCACCTTGTACTGCTGTCCCTCACCAACACACATACACATACATGTCAACTGGTGGTATCAGTGGCAGACTCAGGCATACCTAGTTCACACCCTGTGCATATGATGAAACTGTGCCACCTCCTGCAATCTTAAACATCAGTGCAGGAACAGGTTAACATGTTGCTGATGCACAGGGTGACTACATAGTGTATTAATAGTATCATGTTGGTAACAGTACAGTGTGCTGATATGATTGTGTGTATATCCCAGCATACCTGATGCAGTAACTGTATGATTGTCTTGAACTGTTATCTACACCCATAGTAAGTACCATAGTGTAACAGCTGCACATCTTTGCATACTGGTGGTAAGGATGTCAACAGATAGCCACATACATAGGTAGCACGGGGAGAAGGTAATGGAAGTATTGATATGCAATGATGGACATGTACACTAATGGTGGCATGTTGCCCACACCGACTATGCAATGTGGATGTTTGCGCATGCTGATATGTGCGCAGTACTACACGACAGGTACAGGACACACAGGAGCACACTAGCACTGCAATCTCACACCTCATACCATGCTAGACAGCCACAATACACACAACTGCCTTTCACTGGAGGGAGAGCCCTCATAATTATCAGGGATACTGTGGTGGCAGGACATGTAGCATACATCCTACTAAGTATGGCACCAATGAGTGTAGGCTCAGTGTCTGTTATTTTACATGTGTAGTGGTGCAGGTATGAGCACCTGGGATTCCGTCCGGTTATTGTACATCATGACGGTACATGGTGTGTACACTTGTGTGCGCTGATACTGGACCATGGACATCTGAGCTGTGCATTCCTGGGTACATGTTTATAGTGCCTGCATATTTGCACTGTTACCTACTGGAAGTGGTACACCTTATTTGTTGTACAATGGACTACATCCAGCCCTGCTTACTGTAGCTTTGTTTGCATGCATGTTTGCTTGAAGTTCCCTGGAACACTGATTCCACCTGCAATGCAGATTTACGGAGCTTCTGTGGATTCTTAGTGACATCTGCATAGCTTACTACACGTATGTCGATGTCTCACTTGACAGAACGTCACTGTTTGTCCTGCTTGCATGTACGTTGCCTGTGACACATTGCATATGACTTACCTGGCATTTGCCCACGTGTGCAGACATATATGCCAGCGCTATGAAATCAGAAGCACTACACCCACACATACTCACCTTCAGTACGTTGTTCCCCATTGGCCCTATGTGTTGTTCATCACCATGGCAATCACAATACTATGGTAGCATGTGCAAAAGTAACTTGTGAATCACCTCTATGGTCCAGTTGTGGAATATGTGAGTCATGTGGCAATGTCACAGCTGCCACATGTACGCAGTCAACCCTCTCCCCTGGCCATGAACGTACAACACGTGTGAGATGCAACCACATAGCCAATCTGGGGACTGAGCACTCTGAACCCAGTACTGGCATACCCTGTCAGGTGACATGACATACTACAGTGACTACAATACCAGTCTGACATAGACCTACACTGACAGCAATCCAAACACATGAACACACTGGGGCATACTTGGAGCCTCAGAATAGCATCCTGCCTGAGCATCACACACCTCCGCAGCTGGCACACAGGCATACGTTAAGTCGGAACAGAGCACATGCCACACATAGCACACACATCCTGTATGCCAAACACTCACAGCCTGTAGGGCTACACAACACACCTGCTACAGATGTGTCAGGTACCTCTCTTGTCCGGTGCAGTGGGGTCCTGCTCAACAGGCTGTACAAGGTGAAGGTCACAGTGATATGCCTGTGGGGCACTATGGTCCACTACATAACACATGCATACAGGTCAGTCAGAGGCATGGACACATATGACTCAGTCATTGTCCATGCCACTATGGATGACCTGTGATGTACCTCCCTGGACTACATGATAGGGAACATAGAAGGGCTCTCTGAGCATGTGGTATGGTCTGGTATGAGCCTGACCTTGGTTGCCATCATACCCTCACCAGGAATGCTACCACAATATGTAGGAAGGGTGTTCTATGTCTACATTTTGCTCAGTCTTCAATGTCATTCATAGGGTATCCAATGCCTGTCAGCGTGTGCTTACATGCTAGGGAAGCCACAATGATTTGCGAGGGGCAACTTGCACCTGTCACCCATGGGCCATTGTATATTGGTGAAGCCTCTTGATACACACATAGTGCCTTTTGATGCAGGGCTCAGATTACATAGCCACCTCCATGGGTATCACATGGGATAGGACACTAACAGTAATGCTACACAAAGCCAGCAGTGTACACCGCAAGATGCATGCACTGGACACTGTCCTTATCACGGCGAACTGCAATATCTGTGCAGTAACAGATTCCTGATTCAAGGCTCACAGGTGCACCCCATCACTGCCAGATTATACCTCATACCATGCTTGTCGTCCCCTACACATGCACCAGACATGAACAGGGGGGAGGTATCTCAAGGCACCACAGATATACACACCTCAAGGTTGGTGGCACAGCACAAAGCATCAGGGCCTATCCATGTGCAGCTAACAGTGGGTTAGACTGCCTTCTGGTTCATAGCCTGGCACACACAACCCTCACATACACAGGAAACCCACCTGTCCTCCCTGACAACACTGGGAATATGATGGTCTCTACATACATCATTATATGACTGGACTGCAACCAGCCGAACATAGTGTGTGAGCATTACTGTAACTACAGCACACTAGCTGAAAGGTTCCTAGCATGTAGTCACTGAATTGCAATGGAACAACATGTTACCACTCCCACAACAGGTGGGAACATGCAGCACCTGTTCATCAACTACATGTAGACTATATGCCCCAGACCAGATGTGAATCCCCCGCTGCTAGGATGATACCATATACAACTCACACTGTATATACACATACCGCATGCAGCCCCTGCACAGTAAGACACAGTCATAATGTTATGCAGTGCAAATACCATTTATTCACATGAGGCAAGTGTCAGACATGGGAACTATTTAAGGTCACAGGTATATATGTGTATGTGGCACACACATACATCATGTGTGCCTTGCCATTACTGGTTTAAGCAATGTCATGCATTATTATGAACAACAACCCACACATGGGCATTTTGTGCGACACAAACACACGTATCTGTGGGTTTCCAAAACATACCTAACTGTGCTCTGACAGTAGTAAGAGACCCAGTAGCGGAGCGCACTATTTGCATTACTGGGCAATTTGCCCTGTTCGGCTGTACTTAAAGTGTGGTGACATCACCTGTGTTTAGTGGGGGAATATGCAGCATCTGGTGTATTGTAGTAGTTGCCAAAAGGAACTGTTCTCTCACACTTGTAATTGCACACACCCTATTACCCCCCCACACACACACACACACACTTGCCATTTGCAGGATTTAAACCCCTACCTATGTTATGACACTAGTATAAGACGCAGTAGCAGAGCGCGCTATTTGCATTACTGGGAGATCTGCCCTCTTCTGCTGTACTAATAGGATGCTGACATCATCTCTGTTTACAGATTGCAATATGCAGCAGCTGGTGTGTTGTACTGGCTGCCAAAAGGGACAGTTCTCTCACACCTGTAATTGTACACACCCTACTACCCCCTCCACACACAAACACACTTGCCATTTGCAGGATTTAAACCCCTACCCAACTATGTTATGACACTAGTACAAGATGCAGTAGCAGAGAGCGCTATTTGCATTACTGGGAGATCTACCCTCTTCTGCTGTACTTATAGGATGCTGACATCATCTCTGTTTACAGATTGCAATATGCAGCAGCTGGTGTGTTGTACTGGTTGCCAAAAGGGACAGTTCTCTCACACATGTAATTGCACACACCCTACTACCCCCCACACACACACACACTCTTGCCATTTGCAGGATTCAAACCCCTACTTATGTTATGACACTAGTACAGGACACAGTAGCAGAGCACGCTATTTGCATTCCTGGGAGGTTTCCCTTCTCCTGCTGTACTTACAGGGTGTTGACATCTTCAGTGTTTATAAAGGGGAATGGGCATCATGGAGTGTGTCCTCCTAATTGCCAAAAGGGACATTTTTCTCACACAGAATTGCACACACACTAACCCCACTCACCCAAACACACACACTGAGCATTTGCAGGATTCAACCCCCTACCTAACTATGTTATGACACTAGTGCAAGACGCATTAGTAGAGCGTGCAATTTGCATTACTGGGAGGTTTCCCTTCTCCTGCTGTACTTATAAGGTGCTGACATCTTCAGTGTTTATAAAGGGGGATGGGCATCATGGAGTGTGTCCTCCTAGTTACCAAAAGGGACATTTCTCTCACACAGAATTGCACACACACTAACCCCCCTCACCCAAGCACACACACTGAGCATTTGCAGGATTCAAACCCCTACCTAACTATGTTATGACACTTGTGAAGGACGCATTAGCAGAGCGCTTTCTACATTACTGGGAGGTTTCCCTTCTCCTGCTGTACTTATAGGGTGCTGACATCATCAGTGTTTAGAAAGGGGAATGGGCACCATGGAGTGTGTTCACCTAGTTGCCAAAAGGGACATTTCTCTCACACAGACTTGCGCACACACTAAGCCCCCTCACCCAAACACACACACACACACACACACACACACACACACACACACTGAGCATTTGCAGGATTCAAACCCATACCTAACTATATTATGACACTTGAGGGAGACAAATTAGCAGAACGCGCTATCCAGATTACTGGGCATCTGTTCTTCACCTGCAGTATTTATAGGGTGCTGACATCATATCATTTATAAAGGGGTATGTACATCTATTACTATCTGTCATGTGGGGTGTAGCATATATATGCATTTGCAGCCACCTACGTCAGGGTCAGATATGCACATTAGCACTGGCAGGTTATGTTTTATACCATGCTTCATGACCACAGGACCTGTAACACACAACACAACCAGTGCAGACCACCCCTCCCACATCCAGGACACACACTTTGCTTTCCTGGGAACAGTGCCAGGATATGAAGGTGTTCACATGCACCATTCCAGTCGTTAATGTCAGGTATAGGTATATTGTGTGTGGCAACTACTCAGGCCTCTACAACATTACCCTACAGCCACTTCACTTTGTGAATCCATGTGCTATGGCAGGACCACACACCACAGCCACAAGGGGGAATACATATTGCACCTGACCATCTGCATAATGGGGACTCACTGTTCCACACCAGAGGTAGACCACCATTGTTAATATCTGAACATACCCACCTTTCCCTGGACATCCATAACCCATCCCCACCCCCAGGCAAGGTCGTCACTGCAAACAAAGTGTATTTATCAATAGCAGACTTTGCACTTGTGAAGACTGGGGTGGACAACTTGAAAGGACCCATGCTGGGGGATTATACAGGCCACACTGCATAATCCTTGACAATTGGATTCTATGAGCATCTGGAAGGTTTGCATTGATCATGCTATCCCAAATAAACCCATGACTCCTCCACAACAGGACACCTGTCAGGTGTACACCAGCCATATACGAGCTGTACAACAGATGGAGTGAGCTCATACATTACAGATCAATATCCCACAGAGGGAGGACATCTCTGAACAGTACTGGCATGACACTTCCATCCCTCGGACACATCACGACAAAGTGTTGACAGTGACATTGTCCAGACACCACAGATAAGGCTCCCCTCAGTCTGTAATAGATGCCCACTTACTGTTATAAGTCCTCACCAACCCTCTTCCAGCAAACACCAGCCACATGGATGTGGCATAGCAAATTCAACCCTTGGGATCTCCACTGTGTCCCTGCTTGACAGAGGCACAGCACACTAGCCTCATACAGTGCCTTATGTGACCTACATTACAGTGGCCCAGTGGCCTCCTGTACTAGGGAGGCAGATGCCAAGCACACTCTGGATAAGCTTTTATTCCCTAGGGCACACAACCTAGTATTGACCTTTCCACCCATATGTTTAATTGTCAGATGCACAATATTTGTTGCTGATAGACTGTTTGCAGGTCTTTATTGCCATAGCATTCCCTGTTTCTATGAACAACTTGTGTATCTGTGGAAGATGTTTGAATATGAGAGGGATCCACTATTTCACTTATGTCTCTGTAGTCATTTAACTGTGTGCACTGGGCAGATTGCTGGAATGTGGTTGGTTCCTGGATTAACACGTACAAATGCCAGATATGTGTGGCCAACTGCTAAACTGAGATGTGGCCTAAGTGTGTAAGCATGCCCAGTTCAGGCTTTCCATGGCATGTTGTCTGACATATGCCTCATTTATCAAAGTGTGTGAGCATGCCCAGTGTGAGCATTCCATATGTTGAAATCTGCAGTCCAACACATTTGTGGCTGTGTGTGAACTTCAACAATATTTCACACTTATAGTTATGTGTTGGGGGTCCTGTTGTGTACTTGCTGCCCAACTGCTTTGTGTCTGAAGACAACAGGGATTAAACTGTGCCTACAGGGTTTGCATGGGATACTTTGCATACAGTTGTCAACGTCCTTTCATACTGACCAAACACTGTAGTACTACACAGTGTACTGGTTCAGTACTTACACTGTGGTGGACAGTATCCTGGGTTTTAGTCCTATCACTGCTTTAAATATTCATGGTGAGCACACCAGACTGGTTAAGGACCAGTTGTGCACATATGACCATGTTGCATTATGTTCAGATATGGACTACTTACACCAGGCTTGTCCAATATTGGTAATGTATTCCGCAACTTGGGTGGACATTGTCAAACACTAGCAATGTGCCCTAGGCCATTTCTAATGATAGTCAGAGAGTGTGTTTGTCCTTCAGCACACATTGTAACTGGGGTTTGCCATGACATATTTCATGGTGAATATACTGTGCCTTTGTCTACCCATAACATAACAGTGATACCCAGGGTAAACCTACCATCTCCCATACACTCATCAGGATTACTCTTGAGGAGAGTCGATGAGGGACTATCTGGGTAACCTCTACTAGGGGTTTACTCAAGAGTGGGGGTAACTTCTGGGTTATGGATCGATCACTACAGCATGTCCTATGTATGTCAGTGCTGGGGTTCAGGTCTGTCATGTGCATAGCTCACTGGCATTCAGATTGTACAAGGTGCAGCGTGTTCATTGATTCTAGCTTGGACATGCCTTTATACATCAGGCACAGATTGCCTCTGGGTAGGCAGTATGGCACTGTGTGGAGCTACAGTTTGTTTAATCAGGCAACACATGGCATCTGTTCGAGCTCTTTGATACTCCTGGTGAGGTACTTTTGGGGTCTTTCCAGTTGATGGAGGTGTCTGCTGAGGTACATCCCACAGGGGCCATTGTACTCACATGTGAGGCTGATGAAGGATGACTGCAGAGCCACACTGACCTCCCCTGATCTAGATCTGACTACCTTCATGATTAGGTGGGTATATGGTATGTTTCTGTACCCACTACAGCCACATGCTTGTCCACTGCATGTTATCTATCAACTTGTGTCCCCAGGTCTCTTATTACTTCTAATGCACTTAATGGGTTAACACCTATGTGGTAATTGGTGGGCACTTACTGTATATCCACAGGGGATGACTATACACTGTTCTGCAATTATCTTGCTGACATAGCTCTGGCACCAGTTGTCTGTTTCTATGAGGCCCTTTTGTAGGATGCTTGTGTCAGCTGGAGGGTCAGTTATGGTGGCCAGTTTGTAGTCCTCTGCAAACTTGTGCAGACACAGTCCCTCCATGCTGGCCTGTACCTATGGGTGATATATACCAAACAAGGGAGGTCCCAGGACCGAGCCTTGTGGGATGCCAGTTGCATCTGGTTTGCTGTCTGTCATGGCTGCAGCATTTCTGACCATGTCAGTTCTGTCCTTGTGCTGGTTTGCAACCCTTGTACTGACATAGGGGTTTACATGTAAGCTGGTGAGCTTATCTATAATGACCATGTGGGGTATTGTATGGAAGTCTTTTGTAAGGTCCAGATAGGCTATGTGGACCACGTTCCCCTCAACAATGGCCTTAATGACCATTTCAAATCAGTCAAACATGTTTAAGGGGAAGGGTATGCCCTTAAGAAAGCCACACTGGGTAGGTCCAGTGTCTGTAGGTCCCCAATATCTTTATGTCTGAGGTCCATGCTGATCCTTTCTGTAGCTTTGCAGACCGAGCTTGTCTGGATATTGGGGTGATAGTTTGCAGTATCCATTCAGGCAAACCTTTGTGGAGAAGGACCACTGTTGTTGTACACTGCTCTTTGGGTACATATCCTGTGGTACGGCTGAAATTGAGCAGTACTGTTATTTGCCGTTCCATTCTTCTTGTTGTTCATGTTGGACTCAGCCCAGGACACCATCTCGTACCATTGATGCTGTGTGTTTTGCTTTGAAGATGCTGGCTGTTACCTCAGCATCTGCAATGTTAGGGGGCCAGCAGTCTGCTGGGATAGATATATGGCATTTTGTGGGGGGGGGGTTGCACTGAACCTGTCAGGTTGGATGCTGGCAATGTGTGTGTGTTTGGTATATTGTTTGTAATATTTGAGTGATTCAGAGCATATCTGTGAATTCCCAACACGGTTTCTAACATCAGTTAAAAAAGCCTTGTGATTATCCTTAGTGTCCTGTACAATTTGTATCTTCATAGGTTCATACTAGGCTATCTGCCCTTGGGAATTTATAAGCCTAGCCAGAGTGTGTGTGTGGCTTTCGCCACCCCTTGCTATGTGAATATTGTGGCCATTTAGGGTTTACTTTACTGTGCCTCTGTCTAGACGTGTCACAGTGAAGACCCCCAGTGTACATCTATGATCTCCCATCCACTTGGCAAGATTCCTGCTGATGTGAGTCAGTGAGGGGCTCTGCCTAACATGGAGTGGGATTCTGTTCCGGAGTGTAGGGACCCTCTGGGTTATGTATCTGTCCCTCCAGCACATCCTATTTAATTATATGTTGAAGTTGACATATCTCGCTCTCGCAGCTCTGCTGCATTTGGATTCTCTGGGGTGGGGCATGTCCATTAATTCTGTGTTGGACATGGCCTTGTACAACAGGCATACATTGCCTCTGCATAGGCAGTATGTGGCTGCATACAGCTGGGGTGTCTTCAGCCAGGCATCATATGACATATATTTGAGACTCTTTATCCTCTTGGTGAGGTACCTTTGAGGTCTAACTGCTGCAGGTGTCGGTTAAGGTACATCCCAAATGAGGCATTGTACTACATTGTGGGCCTGATAAGGGAAGAGTATGGGGGCACAATGACCTCTGTTGACATAGATGTGAATCCTTTCATGATAGGGTGGCCAATATAGAAGGTCTTCCTAGCCACATTGGCAATCTGAGTGTCACATGACAGGTTGCTGTCCACTTGTATCCCTAGGTCCCTGATTACTTCTTCCATACATAATGCTTACCACCTATGTAGTAGTTTGTAAGTACCTTGTTTGGTAATTGGTGAGACATTCATACTGTCCAGTATCTTTAGGAAGGCTGAGTGGGGTTCCTGTGTTTGGGTGTGTGGTCTGTAGCATGCTACAGACTGTACAGCAGTTTTGCCTACGGTTAATTGCACATGGGTGGTCTCCGATGCTTTGTGCATTGTCAGTTACCTGGACGTGTGGGTATCTTTGCTGAATATGGATACACCCCCTCCATTTTTGGTTTGGTCCAGTTTTTGGGGACAAAACGCATGATATGAGGTATAACCTGGTAGTGCTGGTGTGCTCACAGGAGCCTTGGTGCAGGTTTCTGTCACTGCACAGACATCGATGTTCTCCAT
Source organism: Protopterus annectens (assembly GCF_019279795.1). Taxonomy (NCBI): domain Eukaryota; kingdom Metazoa; phylum Chordata; order Ceratodontiformes; family Protopteridae; genus Protopterus; species Protopterus annectens. The sequence continues at coordinate 1,513,482,409 of NC_056744.1, read as the reverse complement.
ACTGGGGAGGGCCTCGGGAGCATGCATCTTGAGGTTTACACGTCTGGCATTGGGCAGCATTACCCTTACGTTTCTTTCCACTTATGTTTTCTAGGGAGGTGGGTTTGTCATTTTAGCCTTGCCTACAGAAGGCTCTATGGAGGTGGCAAGAGCCTTAGCCAATGTCCAGACGCCCAGGGGTGACAGGTGCATGCCATCCCTGGCAAGGCAGCGTGGCTTGCCAAGCATGACATCCCAAGTGGACAGACATTGGATCCCCTTGGAATGACACCAGTGATTGTGCCACTTGTTGGAGCTGATCATTCTGTGTTTGTACTGTGGCATCATTCTTGGTGAGGGTAGGATGCTGCACAAGGTCAGTGCCTGGACTACATAATCGGAGGGCTCATCTATGTGTCTTTTCATGTAGTCTGGGGAGGTACGTCTCAGGTCATTCACACCAGCATGGACAATGACTGCATCATATTTGTACTTGCTTTGGGGTGACTTGCATACTTGTGTCATGTGGCGTATTGTAGCAGCCTACAGGCAGCTTACTGTACCCTTTCCCTTGTTCAGTCTGTTGAGCAGGACAGCGTGTGTCTGACTATGGAGTCACCTATTACAACTGTATCAGGCATGTTGTTTCTCCTTCTGGCCTAAGACTGTTTGGCACACCAGCTTTGTGTACTATGTGTTGCATGTGCTATGTTTGGAGGTAGTGTTTGCTTGGGTGTCTGCTTTGGAGGCCTCTGTTGATGTGGTGTGTTTGTAATTAGAGCCTCCAGGAATGTTTTTCTGTGTTTATGTCTTTGGTTTGCAGTTGTGATAGATCTATGTGAGACTGGGTTTATGGTGTGTGAGGGATACACTTCTCCTCTGGCCATCCAGTACCCATGTTGCTGATTATCACATCCAGTATGCTAACACCTCTTGTGGGAGTGGTACATTGTTCCTGAGCATTTTGGTTTATGGATTCTAGGAACCTTTGTCCTAGGGTGTTGGGGCTGGAATGATGCTCCCAGTCTATGTTTGGGTATTTTCAGTCACCCAATATAATGTGGTTTGGTGAGCTTGATATATTCATGTATTCCAACATAGGCCAAGTGCAGTTCCTGATGTTAGGACAGTAGTCTGTAGCAGGCTGTGCACTGGGAGGCAGTTTTAGCCACTGTTACTTGACCATGGCTAGTCCATGCTGCTTTTTGTTGTGGCACCAACATGGGGTTTGGTTATCCTTGACGATATATACTAGTCACCCTCCTTTTGTAGCTTGTTCCATGTTTTGGGGCTGTACAGCATAGTATGAGGTGTACACTGGTAGTGTTACGGTGCTGTTGCGAGCTTTGACCCAGTTTTCTGTTACAGAACAGATATCAACATTCTCCATGCTGGGGGAGTTTAGACTGCATGCATCTTGCTATTTAGACTTCTGGCATTGGGAAGCATTACATCTAGGTTCATATCCCTTGTGATACCTATGGAGGTGGGTTTGTGTTTTGAGCCTTACCTATTCAAGGCACGCTGGTGGTAACAACTGCCTTTGCCAGTATCCATTTGGCCTGGACTGCTAGGTGCACGCCACCCCTAGCAGGTGGGGCATCATGTCATGCTCAGCATGTCATCCCAGGCTGGCACGCATTGGATCCCCTTTGACCAACAGCAATACTTCGGCCAATTATTGCAATTGATCATCTCATCTTCATATTGTGGCATCATGCTTGGTGAGGGTAGGATGTTAGCCAGGGTCATCATGTTTGCATATACTACATGGTGTTACAATGCTTCTCATGGCAATCATGCCTCAGGTGGTGCTGCTGGGCTGCCTATGTTGGATGCACATACTACACACCCTGTACACATTTGAAAACAGGTTGTGTCAACTTAAACGTCCCTTTTACTATATGTGTGAGTCGGAGAGCGGTATCTTTTCCAGGGTCCCTACTGAGCCAGTGTATGTGCTATGTGTTGACGCTTTGCCAAGGCCAAGGCATACTGGGCACGCCTCCTTCTGCCTACTGGGACAGGCTCAGGTTGTTCCTCCTCCGAGTCACACTCTGCCTGTGATTGACTTGGCAATGGTGGGAGGCTGTTGGGCCCAGCCCTATGGTGATCCTGCTGCAGCTGTTTTCACAGGATCATATTATGTAGCATAGCACATACCATGACAATTTGGGTACATGTAGTTGGTGAGTACTGCAAGGCTCCACCAGATGTATCCAGGCACCGGAACTGTGACTTGAGCAGCCCAAAGACACGCTCGATTACGTTACGTGTTTGTGCGTGTGCCTCATTATGGCGTTCCTGTTCAGGTGTGTGTGCATTTCTGATGGGTGTCATCAGCCATGGTTTCAGTGCATAGCCAGCATCCCCCACTAGGTGACCATGTGGGATGTCCCCACTGGCAAATATCTGGTACAGCTGCGTCAGATGCCAGATATGGGAATCATGGTAGCTTCCAGGGCAGCCAGCACACACATTCATTATTATGCCCTGGGCATCAAACACGACCTGGCAGTTGATGGAGGGGAAGCCCTTGTGGTTAATGTAGGCCCTACCCCGCTCACCAGCTGGTGCCTTGATGCGTATATGTGTGCAGTCTATTGCACCCACTACCTCAGGGTATTCCGCTATTTGCTGGAAGAGACGCATATTGCTAGCCAATGCCTCACGGGAATTGGGGAAATATACATGATCTCCGACATGTGCTGACATGGCATCCAGGAACTGGTGCAGTACCCTGGATGCTGATGCCTGTGAGATCCCCATCATATCACCAGCTGGTCTCTGGAAGGTACCTGTTGCTAGTATTCTTAGGCCAACACATACCTTGGTTTCCACTGGGATGGGTTTCCCTCTGTTGGTTCTGTGTGTGAGGCGTGGCCTGCACAGCTCAACAATTTGCTGAAGGAGGTCTCTGTCCACTCTATAGCGCTCCACAATCTCCAGCTCATGTAACCCCTGGTAGGTGACCCTGGGCCTGTAAACTCTTCTCCGTCTCCTCGCTGTGGGTTGCCTGGCAGCATTTGCATTGTCACCACCCTCAGCAAGTCGCCTATGTCTCCTTATGACAGCTATGGCAGCCCCTAGCATTTTTGGTCTGAGTGTAGCTTTTTCAGTTTTCACTTCCAATTGCTTATTCCTGTGTTGCAGTGTCTCTTGAGAGAAACATACTGCACTGCTGTTTGCAGAGTTTTAAGTGCTGGGCTGCCTGTGTAATTGCCTGCTTCTAATTGTTTTCACCTGCTAGCTCCAGCAGTATTCCCTGCTAGCTTCCTACAATTTCTGCTGCTTCCCTTTTCCTTTCTGTTTCCTCAGGGGGGAGCAACGCACATACCAGCGGAAACATGCTCACAGTGGCTTACATGCGCGCACACATGCTTACACAGAGTAGAATTTGCTTATTCGGTTTAAAACGCGCGCACACCAGCGCAAACAGTCTTACAAGTCTGCCAACAGGCTCCCACATGTTCAGTCTGCCTTACACCCGTGCACTCCCACTTACACGTGCGCACACTGCCCTACTTGCGCCTCCTGGCAGACGCATGCACGCCGAGCAAGAAACGATGGTGTTGGCAACAGTGTACACCTTCCATTTCTTGACTTTCCCATGCTTATCTTGTGGCACACCTCTTTCCATGATGTGTCTGTGACATCTGTCACATAACACTGTCCTCCAATGAACTGCATTTCTTTCTGCCATTCCCCGCTATGATGTCACCTATCTCTTACTCTGTTCCTCCCCCTTATGTAACTCTTACACTACTCAGAATGTGCTCATTTGCTATGTGACAGTGGGATTCAGTATCTTAACACTCATTTACATAGGATTGCCTACTAATGGTTAGTTACATATCTTAGACTCGGCTTCCCCCCTTAGCAACCACTACACAGTGGCCATGTTGTTTTTGGTCTGCTGGTCCCTGCATTGCAAATCCATGTATTGCATAAAAACCACATTTGTGGGTTTATAACCTTTATTTTTAGGTTTTATGTAGCTCAGCCCATTTGTGTGGGGCTGTGCTGCGTTCAAACATCGGCGATCGCCGAAAAAAAAATATTTACTCATATTTGCATCAGGGTACCTTGCCAATGGCCACATATTTGGCCATTGGCATGCTGCCTGACTCATATGCACCCTTTTTTTGGAGCTGACATGGCTCCATTGTGTTATTTGCAGAAACGTACTCAGTTGTCAACTGAGTACATTTCTGCAGCTAACACAACTCTTACATGGGCTGGTTTCTGCTTCGTGGATTGCTAATCTACCTCATTTGCATGTCTTTCAGCTGCAAGTGAGGTATTTAGCATATCCATGCCCAGTCCGTGTAAGAGACGTTTTAGCTGGTCTCTTACACGGAGTTTGGGGATGTTCCTGGATTGCGAGGGTTGCATGGAGTCTTACACGTCTCTTAGACTCCGTGCAAGCCTTTGTGAATCCTGCCCAGAGTATAAAAGCTCAGGTGATTATACTTATGATAACAGTCTAATGTTGGAACTCAATAAAAATTAACAATAATAAGTGAATAGGTAAATAAAACCATAGCAGGCCAATCACATTACTTGAAACAAAATATAAGCCAATGATATTCAACCATCATGGAGTGATAAAAAAACATTGGTCATAATCTATAAGAATACTAAAAACAGGATGCATAACCACTAGGCATACTGCAAATGGTGCATTTCCTAAACCAAGTGAGAAACAACAATTACAAGTATAGGAACAGAAAGACATTGAAGGTACCTAGCCATAAAAATGAATATCAAGACTAAAACATGCACTAATCATAAAAATGGCTACAGCCCAAGCCATGCTAAACATAATGGACTGATCACTTTATTATTAAAGAAATCTCATGTAGCTTTGTGTAAATATTAAAAAGGCATCTATATTATGTGAACATAAAGCTATAGGTGGGAAGCACATCATACAATTCATGAGCTACACATCATGATGTAAAAGTCAACAAAGAGAAATGGAAGAAAATGTGCCAATTGTCCAATCATTATATAGATTTAGGAGAATGATCCAACGGCAGCTGACCTTTCTTAAAAACTGTAGTTGGATTCCTAATATAAATGGTACATACTAGCATATTGTGGAACAAGAACCTATATGACATAAACCTCATATTCTAAGCAGCAGTTAGATGTTGATATCTAATGGAGACTAACACCGTAAAACATCAAATAAAATAATGGTAGGACTGTAATGAAGATTCTCTGACTATTATGTATAATAGAAATGGATACTGGAAATGGGAGGATGTGTCCTTCCACTGATATATGCAGTAGAAGATAGACTGTTGGAGAATAAAAAAGGATGAAACAACAATTAGATATATATGTATAACTTATAAAGGTGTAAATAGTAATTCATGTCTCACAACATTTTTGTCTCACATTAACATTTTCAAATAAGATATTCCCATGTTAATGTATCTGATGGATAAATCCTAACACTGTAGTATCAAACAATATATAATATTCATGTAGTACGTCATCTTCTCAGGGCCAGCTTCAGTGGTACATATGAATTGAGGCCTGGGGATTAGTCTGCCTGCAGCTCTCCAATCCATTTCAACTCAGCTAATTTGGTCAAGGGAACAATGTCCCCTCCTCTGTTGTTAATGTATAAAACTTGTATGACCATGAAAAGAAGTGAATGTTTGTCATTAGTGATTATATGTCTCACCAAAGGATTCTTTTGGTCTTTAAGTTTCATATCAATTACATGCTTCAAGATACATTCTTTAAAAGTTTGTTGGTCTTACCAATGTAATATTCTTTGCAACATGCTATATAAACCACGTCTAGTTTTACAGTAAGCATAACCATGTAGAGTGTAATTCTTATTACTCACAGGATGTTTAAATGTCTGTTGCTTATAAATGTACTTGCACATAGTGCATACTCTACATGGATTTGTACCCTTTTTGTTAATTCTTACTTCCAGTTTCTTGCTCGATTTATCATGTAATAGCTGTTTCAAGTTTCTTCCATTCCTATATGTGAAACAGGGTTTATCACCTACAATTTTCCTCATAGCTTCATCACTGGTTAAAATTTTCCAAATGTCTCTAATAATGTTACCAACACATTTAACATCACTTGAATATCTTAAAATAACTCTAACAGTATCTTTATAATTATTGTTTCCAAGCTATTCCAACTCTCGAGAAGATGCCTCTGAGTACTAGGGCATACCCCGGTGGGCCGCAATTTTGTTATAGTATGTTGCTGTGATTCGATTTCTTTGTTACTATAACCTCTGGCTCTCAACTGACTGGTTAATTTCCCATTTGCTACTAGGAAATCTCTCTCCCTAGTATGCATCCTAGAGTTGCATAGCATTTGTCTCTTGATAGTATTATGATAAATGTGTTAGGATGCATGCTAGACTGATGAAGTATGTTGTTCTTCATACAATCCTTTTGATGTATCATTGTGTGGATAGCCCCTTCCTCCTTCATTTCAATAGTTACATCTAGAAAATCCATCCTATTTTAGGACGTATGCATCGTGAATCTTAAAAATTCAGTAGTTTCTTCTAGATATGCAACATATTCAAAAAATTGCTCAGGGATACCTCCTCACAAGAGATAAATGTCATCAACAAATGTTTTGTAGTATAGTACATAGTGACTGTAGAGATTATTAATGAGGGCAGCATGGGACTCCCAGTGGGCTAACACAAGGTAAGTGTTAGCACAGGGAATACCCATTGCTACCCCCATTTCTGCCTGTAAATGTGTTCACCAAAACAGAAAATGTTTTCCAACACCAGATCCAAAAAAGTACAAACTAAAACAATCCTTCCATTCCTTAGATCACTATGTTCCAAAAGGAAGGCCTTAATAGCTTGTATTCCATAGCCATTAGAAATCATGGTGAACAAACTCTGAATGCCCATTGTTAGCTTCAACCTTGGTCCCCTATTGCCAGAGGATGATGTAAAGTCATGCAGAGTGGACAAGAAATGCTGTGTATCCTTTAAGACAGAACTCGCCTTAGGTAGAAACTTTTAAGTTGCTGTTCTATATATAAGGAGAGTGTTTCTGTAAGCCATCCCCCACCTGCCACAATGGGACTTAGAGGTGGGGAAATCATATCTTTACTTATTTTAGGCAAGCCTTTAATAACTGGAGTTTTTGGAACAGCCACATATAGAAAATCATACAGTTCTTGCTCAATTCTGTGATTGGATAGTAGCTCAAGGACAATAGTTCTCATAGAATGTATCATGTTATTAACATATGACATGTTAATTTTCTTGTAGGTGGTCTCATCTGCCAACATGGGTGACATTCTACTTAGTATGAGTTTTATCTAAGATAACTATCATGCCAACTTAGTCTGCTAAACAAATCACAATGTCTTCAATGGATTGTAGCTTCTTTAATGCTTGTTTCTCTTCCTAGTTCACATTAGTAAAATGATGGTGCAATTCATTCAACTTCTTGACTATCACTGTCTCACACACTGCAATATATGTATCTACTGTGATTATTCTGTGTTACAAATACACTTGGTTTCTTCAAAGCTGGAAAAGAGATGTATTCATTGATGCCAAATATAGATTTTAGTATTGCATTCCTGCAGAATAGTCACAGAACAATAACCACATCACTCACTCTGGAAGGCGTTTCTGGTATAAAAGCCAGTCCTTTATTTAACACATTTAGTTGTCAATGTGTTGGTTCCTGGGAGCTCAAGTTGACAAGCAAATCATTCTCAGTTCTTTTGGCTGGATTAATTATTATCTGTCTCATGACATCTTCCTTCTCTTTCGATCTCTGGTGACTGAGTGGCCCTGTTTGTTGAATATCGGCTGTTTCAGCAATATAGGCAATGCTGGAAAACTGACAATGGTGCTGAGGTTTCCTTACCTCTAGCACCCAAGTTCATGTTAGCTTTTGGATCACATTTTACAGGATCATTTGTAGTCAGAAAATCATTAGCTGAGTTCACAACAGGTACCTCATTCAATAATTGATGCTCAGAGTTGGACAGATTATCAATGTTGGAGCTATCCTTTACTTTCTCCTTAGGCCAGGAAAATAACTGTCCATTCTTAAAATCATTGTAATCTCTGAGTAGATTCCAACTTTTAATCTGCTGCAGTTTGTTGTCAAAAGTGAAAATGTTTACATAAAGCTCATCTAACTTCTCTACATATAAAGATTCAGTATATTTTGTTTCAAATTCTAACTGTTGTTTTTCTACTTCATGTATTAATTCTTGTTCTATGGATCCAAAGAACTCCGGCATCCACTTTAAATAACTATAATTGGTTTCCAGGTTGAGTTGTTGCCATTTCTTCAATAACTCTGGATATAAGTTACCAAATCTGGCCATTACTCAAATCCTCAGACCCCTGGGTACTATTATATAATGCAGACAAGCTTCAAAATGAAGTCACTGCCATTGAAGTCTCTTTAATGTATATAATAGGTTCTCAAAGTCTCTGTGCCTTTTTATGAAATGTTCCATATCTGAGGATGTTTAATGGTTCAGACACCTCAAGATTCATGCCTATAACCAGGTTAGAGCTTCTCCAAATAAAGTCCCTTCTTGGAGCATTGTAGGTATGTGTTGCCCTCTGCATCAGACAGTAATCCAGCTTGACATTTTAATTCAAAGCTCCTTCAGTCATGTAGTGCCAAGCCCAGCAAAATATATAATCCAGAAAATAAACAGACCAAAAGCTATGGCACCCTAATAAAAGCACTGTACAACACAAACGTACCAAATATAAACAGTGTGATCACCACAACTGCTGTCAGCATAAAATAAATGTATTAAACAGACAAAAAACTAAATAAAAATGAGCACTTTTGGATGGCTTCCACCCTTCTCCAGATTCTAGATACCTATATAATCAAAAAAAACTTTTAAACAAATCCTACCCAATCACAGACAACTTGTATAAATACCAACCAATGAATAATCCATAAAACACTATTAGATTTGAGTGCTTAATAGATTCAAAATGCCCAATCACATGTGACACCTTGAAATATATACAAATGTCTTTCAATGATATTAATATAATGGGGCAATCAACCAACCAATCAGGCACATAAACAGTAGAGTGTGTGACATGTTGCTGTCACACTTAAGCGTAGATAATAAACAAATCAAAATGTGCAATGTGTAGGTTTCATGGTTAGTAGATCAATGTAACTAATTATATTAATGTTAAAGTAAAATGAAACTGCCCAATCAACAAAATCCATTGATAAAAAATAAAAATATAGTAATTACAAAGTCCATGGCGCAGTCCACTGACAAGTTATATTTGCTTCACAGAAGGACAATATTTTTTGTGTTTGGGCTGGTGATTGTTGTATATGAAGCACTTGTTATCCAATCATCAGGCTTAAATCCATTTAAAAACTAATGGGAAACAAATCCTACAGCATCTGAAACAGGACATAAATAAAAAATCAATAAATCACAAATAAGACCTATATTTATATACCATAGGTAATAGTACAAAATTGTCTGTTTAGCTAACAAATGATATCTATGAAACAATTCCAAGATGTCATATTTCTTAACATGTTCATATCTAAAATATAAAAAAGAATACTGCTAGCAGTCTGCATTACAGAAGTGAGTAGGAACACACACATATAAGGAATAAATATACAAAACAAATGTCCATGCTTTACAAACATTTCATATCAAGAAATATTAAAGCCAGTTGCAGTGCATAATGGCAGCTTTATCTTAAAAATCAGTAAATAGGAATTAAACAATGAATGATCCAATTACTTTGCTTAAACCAAAAAACTAACTAATAATATTACACTTGTCTAGGTGGCTAAGTTGTCTCACTGCTGAACTAATGTGTACAGAGCAAAGAATAAATCATTTGCTTTGCTTGTGGCAAAAAATAGGCCAATAATGAACTTATCAACAAATGCTTCAATGTCTAAACACCAGTTTATATGACAGTATACGTGTTTATCTCAGATAGTTATATTCCATATATACTATCTTGTCTTGGGAGCCAAAGATATATGAGCAGAGCCGTGACAAACCAATCACCTTAGTCAAACCAAGAAATAGGCCAGTAGCAATAAACTACCTTGCAGTAATAGAAACTAGCTTCATCTCAAAGTTAGAGAAAATAGGTGAAGCAGTGACAAAGCCAATCGCTATGCTTAACCCAAGAAATGAGCCAGTAGTATTCAGTTTATCTAATAAGCCAGTAGTATTCCATTTATCTTAAAATAGCTACATTGCCTCATGGCTTGGCAAATATAAATGATACAACAAGTAGTCCAATCACTTTACTCATAGCAAGAAACAGGCCAATAATATGCGGCTTAACATTAAATACTTCATTAGTTGAAAGTGAGCATAAACAACACATCATTACTTGAATGCAAATCTATATACCAATGAGACTATAGACTATTAAAGCTCAGGTGATTATATTTATGATAACAATCTAATGTTGGAACTCAATAAAAATTAACAATAATAATAGGTAATCAAAACCATACCAGGCTAACCAATTACTCGAAACAAAATATAAGCAAATGGTATTCAACTATCATGGAGTGATAAAGAACCATTTGTCATAATCAATAAGAATACAAGAAAAGGGATGTGTAAGCATCTAGACATATAGCAAATGGTGGATTCCTAAAACCAAGTGAGAAACAACAATTACAAGTATAGGAACAGAAAGACATTGAACGAACCTAGCCATAAAAATTAATATCAAGACTAAAACAGGCACTAATCATAAAAATGGCAACAGCCCAAGACATAAAACAAATAATGGTCCAATCATCTTAAATGTACACAGGACTGGTTTTTGAGTGACACAATTCATCTGTGACACCAAGATAGATACATTCTTATTTTACATACTGATTGTCTTTATGGGTCCCTTGCCCTCCATTGATGGTATCTGCTGTATCCCCTACTTACCCATTCATCTCCCTCCTGTAAAGCTCATGAAATTCTGTCACATCCCCTTCATCATGTGGGATGAGCACACTTGACAGAATTTTCCTCATTAGTTTAACCCTCACTTCTCTGTAAGTAAGGAAGGAAGTGTCATACAAGCAGCCATGGGCAGAGTTTAGGTATACAAAGGAAGGAAGGAAATCCAAACTGACTGAAGCAAGGCCAATGCAGCATTTATCACTGCCTGTGGCACTGGCCTACTCATGCTCCCGGTACCACACACACGTCTTCACAACCATGAGGTTCATGGTCTGACCTCCACCAAGCCATGCCCATCTGTAGGCAAGTGATTTAGTTCCTTGATCCCCCCACCTGGATGGGTGAGCTAATGCAAATCATTCAATTCCACCCCCTGCTCCAGCTTCTCCAGTGCCTGAGCTAGTAACTGAACTTGGTTTCTATGGGCTGCAGTCAGAAATCCATCATTCTATAACATGTTGTCAAGGGGTTATTTTATGTATTTCTAAAAGATTAGAAAGATTTTAAATGGACTGCAAAACAGAGAATGTTCCGGCTATGATTTTTTTTCAGACAGTCAATTGCAAATGCCTAAGGTTTTTTTTTTGTTTGTTTGTTTGTCATGCCTAGCTGCATTATCTGCTAACTCCAGAATATTTATATTACAATATTCAGGTAAATGGTAACACCAGCCCTGACCCATTCAGCAGAATTCCCCTTTGTCAATAATCTGTGAATAAGACTGACTGGGAACAACAGAACAGTTGCCAATGAACTTCATCTAACAGTCTTAGGTTTAATTCACTTCACTTCTGCTTATACAGTTTATGATTCTAGCAAGTCAATTCACCAAATCAGTGAGGTGCAAGCCTTTTGCCCAGTAATCCTTACTTGTTTAAGTATCAATTAATATGCAGTATATCTTCACAGTACATTTCCAAATAAATAGATGTTGACACCTTGGAATAAACATCTTGGTTATTTGATGTTTATCACATTTATTGTGAGTAGTTTGTATACCATGATGCCAGTCCAATCACTGTTTTTTGTTTTTTTGTTTTTTATTTTTAAGTGCAGCTAAAAGTAGACCACATAACTTCACAGCATAAGGAAGATTCTTTTATTTTTTATTGTTGCCTAAATCTGTAACATGCAAAATGCTTGTTTTGCTTTTCTGGTTTTATTTCAGAATTCTACAGCTATTCTACGTAAAAAGCTTTTCCTTTTAAAAAGGTAAGTGATGACTTAATCCACTGTTCCACAGTACAGTAAAAACATTTGCATGTAAACTTACAATGACCTCTGTCACTAAATGGGTTTTGTGAAAAAATAAAGCACAAAAGTGGCATAAGATGATGCAGACCACAAGAATGTGATGAATTAAATAAACAATTAAAATAAAGACAAAAGTTAAAAATAATTTGACAAACATCAAAGTGACTATTTATAAGAAGCAGATTATGTCATTTTAGAATTGCTGTTTTATTGCTAACATCTGTGTTCTTAGAAATCATAAATGACTAATGCATCACTGACCTCTCAATTTCTCATATTGTTTTGGTTAATGGTTTTCACTGCAAAAACAGTGTTAGAAGTTTCTGTAAAACCAGCAGAGCTGGAGGCACCTGAAAATTATCCTTCAGTGTGGAATTAAGTACTCAGAGCTGTATCTGCAAATGGGTAAGATCTTTGTCTCATGGAGCTGAGATTCAGTCCCAACCAGAGCCCTGGCATTTGTATGTTTCCCCCCTGTCTGTATGGAATTTCTGTAAGTATTCTGGATTCCTCATAAAAACATGCTGACCGATTAGCTATACTAAAAAAAATGTTCCTATATGTTGTATTTTCCATTGTTCTTGTTCCCTTGGCTGAGGCTGGAAAGAATCTGTGGGCAACCAAATTACTATGTTGGTAAACCATAACATTACCGTAACTTAAATTTAATACATATTCTTATGATCTGCAGTCAGTGGTAGTTTGTTTTTTGTATGACATGCCAATATTCTTGCATTTTTCTATGCCTACATCATAGTTTTCAGCAACCAGATGAACAAAACAGGTCAATTTCTTACCTGGAGGACAGACATCTTCTCCTCCTGCATGCTGTGGCATCTTGTAAGATTTTCTACTTTTGATTCTAGAGTATTTGTAACAGATTCCAATGCATTCTGGATACACAAAATGGCATTGTAAGTAAGTATTCCAAATTATATTTTATAGTACCAAGAGTACCAATTAATTAGTCATCATATTTGTTTTCATGACATTATCTCCTACATTATATCTTCAGCAGAAATTCATACAGCTTTAAAGGCTCAGAAAATGTTATCATGTGATCCAGATTCCACAGAGATGGCAAACATGAACAGGTTCAGCAAAATAAACAAGATGTAATTTCATAAAAATGCAACTGCATAATTACTAAACCTTCCACCCTAAAATAAACTCAGTGTTTAGTAGCTACTTTCAATATTACTAGTAATACCATGCAATGATATGAATACATATACAAGATATTATACCCCTCTTATGCTAGGAACAACTGTTTATATCTATATTTTATAAGATTATTTGGTTTACAACAGCCTAGATTTTGAGAACTTAGAACTTGGTGCACTTCACTTGCACAACATTATTTGATAAAGACTAGAGTTTACTAAGTAAAGTTTCCATTCCCATTTTTCAATACTAGAACGGCTAAATAAACTACTAAGCATTCAGTAAAATGAGTGTACATTCTTTCTGTTTCCAAAGAAACAGATTTTATTGCCATTTACTATAATACTTAAATGAGTAGAAGTTTGCATTTGGTTCAAAGAACAACAAAGCAGGGTGGTAATAAGTCTGCCTGAAGATTTCAAATAACATCTGCCTTCTGTCACCACAGATACAAATCAGTGTCACAGTCTGAAGGAATGATGATTTTGTGAAATGTATCATGAAAAGTAACATGGATTTAGTATAATGGTTGCAGTTTTCACCTCAACACCACAAGGTACAGGGTTTGATTGTAAGCTCATGTTATTAGCTAGGTTTAAAATGGCCTGTTAGCCCAGTATCAGCTACGACATAAAAAGCTCTAAATGGTTGGAGAAATTAAAATAAGCACAGATATGGGTTCCATAGATGTAACTATTTCAGGAGTCTGTCTGGTAAAAAGCATGGTACCTTCACACTGCTCATGATTTGTCATGTTTACAGAGCAGCACTGCCTCTACGAATCTAGCCCTTAATAGATCTATGTACCTTGTCAGCTATCAGCAACATGTAAGACAAAGCTCCATAACAAATCTCAGATCTATAGGTATATATATATATATATATATATATATATATATATATATATACACACACACACACACACACACACACACACACACACACACACACACACACCTATCCAATAGCCTCTAAGCTTTTTTTTTTTTTATGGCTTTTACATCTGACAGAAACAAGTGAAATGTCCTTTAAAACATAAGCATTTCTGTAGGAGACAGTTTTGTCATTCTTCATGGTGTAATTCAGTAGTTAAACAAGAACACTGGCAGTTTTATTTCCATAGCCTTACCTTTCACTTTTCTTATCCCTTCCGGTCATTACAGTCCTCTCTGCCAGGCTATTAAATGAGGTATAAACTGGTATAGAAATTCCATAATGAATTCTATTTTTTGTAAACTTAGCAAATTCCTCACTAGAGAAACAAAGTCCATTATTAAAAATCATTAGATCTTGAATATCAGGAATGCAACATGTTGTCTTAGCTCTTGTAGTTGCTCAAGATGTAGAGAAATTAGACAAGTCCCTCCACTTTAAATGGATGTTTATCTGAAATGAGTACACGTTTACAAGATTTGTTACTATACTATATAATACAGGACGACAACAACTTTCTGAGAACTCAGGCTTCTCTCCATCCAGCTCAACATTCTCTTTACTCAGGCTACTTCTATACTACACTGACTAGCACTGCATTTTAAGTATGCCAGTCACAATCAAAGCCAACACCTCCTTCAGTTTCTCACCACCTCATTTCCCAAACAGAAATCTCACATGAAGTCCCAAATCAGCTCATTTCCCAAACAGAAATCTCACTTGGAATCCCACATCTGATGTGCACCAGTCTGTTTTTTCTTGGTGATCCAGCTGCTACTTTTTTGGACACTTTACTGACAAAACCCACCTTCATGCTGAACTTCCACCTTATCAAGAAGGGCAAAGTAGGTCAGTCGAAAAGTAAATTTATGGATTATCATCCTGTCATCTAGGTTTCATTCAAAGATGTTAGGATGTGGTTTTGTTTAGCTTGCAAGGAGAGTTTTTCCTCATGGTTAGGTAGGCAATGGGTAATAAATTTGTCTCTTCAGCATATTTTATTTATGTGGTAGTAGAGATTTAAGTATTTAGTTTTGGTAGTGGAGCTAATTGACTTATGAAACTATAGGATATCAAAGAGGATGGATAGAGAAGTGTCTTGGTCATCTATCACCAAGTGCCCACTCCATGATCTGGCTTACCTCAGCTCTAAGCTGAGGGGCAAAAAAAGTCCTTTCCTTTATCTGGCACTTATCATTTCTCTCTTAATGAGAGCTAGGTCCACCCTGGGAAACACACACACACACACACACACACACACACACACACACACACACACACACACACACACATTTTCTACTTTTAAGAAGTGTAGCAAACTGCTTAACATGTAGCACACATGAAGTGCTGAAGCAAACTGGAGTTCAGAAATGCCGGTGTGGAAATAAATATTGATAACACATTACCAACCAATTGGCATGTGCTGTTCTCACCCCCTCCCCAGGAGCATGCACCAAGGGTTGCTACCCCTTTGCCTCAACCTAGCTGCACTTCTCTGGATGGAGCCATCATGGTGCAGAATGCAATCATCGCCCATGCCAAAACCTATACATTACCAAGTAAAACCATTCCTGATAGTACAGGAACTTTAGGCCAACAATCTTCTTTATTAAGAACCTCTGGGGCCTTTCCAGTTGCTTAATAGTCTTGAAGGGAGTATTGCACTCAATAATTCATCTAATCTGGGCTGAATAAAGTTGGATGATAACTTTTAATTTGATTATATGTCTTTTGATATTAGTTCCAATTAACAGAAAGATTTTCTGATTATTGCTGACATGGTTGTCAAAGGAAGAGAAAATTATCAAACACAGATTCCAATATTTCTGAAATTTTTATTTTTGTGTGGGGTACTGGCAAAACTGTACATTAACAGAGACATACTCATCAAATGTTACAGTAGTACACTTTTTTACATTTAACTGTATCCCCCTTTTCCATCAATTGTTTAGAAGAGTAAGTTCCGTTTGGAATGAATCAACATCATGGGAGATTTGTAAAAACACAAAAAATGGATGGTGAGGTAATGAACCCAAAGCAAACCAGTTTATGTAGTGCTTTTGTCCACTCATTACACAGGACTTCTTCAGAATAAAATACCACATCTCTCTACAAACTTATAAGCATACAAAACAGTCTTAATAAATGCCCAATAAACACATCAGTGATTATTAAAGCAACAGTGCTCTTCCCTCAAATATATGCACACATCTACATAACTATAATAAAAACTCAACTTACACTAATGCATTTTAAAAAAACATGGTTAATAAAAATAATAAGCTCATCTATACATAGCAGCCTTTAATTTTAATACACTAGAAATGGAAATATATTCATTTATACTGGGAAAGCACTTGGCTCTTCTTTTTAATTGCCATTTACATTCCAAAAATTCTAGGAAGTCCTCCACCGGACCTCCTGTCTGGCCCAAGTCTGCCCTATCACTAACACAAAATCTGAACCTATGTCCAGCATTCTGCGCCAGATGTTTATATAAAGCATTTCTTTCATCTTTCTTTGTAATATCATAGTTATGTTGGTAAACTCTTTTCCACAAACTTAACTTAGGACAACAAAAACACTGGGCTACATAATCTACCATTTTGCTCCCACAATAAGACCTACAATAAATTTTAATTGTCCCATATTCTTCCACTACCACTTCTTGACATTCAAGGATATAGGGACACTGTGAGCAGTGGCTACACTTCACCATTTTATCAGGCCCTTCCACTCTCAAAGGCCTCTCAAATAGTGTCTTAAAACACACATCCTTCTTACAAACCAACATTTTTTCACCCACATATTTCATGTATTCCGGATCTATTCCAAACATTTTTTTAATCAGATTCAGCTATTGCCCTAAGTTCTTAAAACTGGCATTAAATGTAGTAATCATAGACCTGTTAAATGTTATGTATTGATCTTGATTATTGCTTAAGGCTACTGAAGTATTATCACCTGTACCTAAAAGAGGGACAAAATGCCCTCCTTCTTTTTTCACCTTCACCTCATTAAAGATGTTAAATAAAAAAATGATCAGGATATCCCCTCACTTTAAACATGTTAAGTAATTTGTCACACTCTTTATTAAACTCCTCTTCCCCAGTAATCATCCTACCCAACCTCACACATTGTCCTTTCACTAAGGCTTTCTTCTGGTTTCTAGGATGCATGCTATCAAAATGGAGAAAAGTATTTGAATAGGTTGGTTTACGATAAATTGTAGATTCAAAACAATTCTTTGACCTATTAATTTGAATAGTAAGGTCTAGGAAGTTAACTGAATTACCTTGTACATCCATAATAAACTTAAGAGAATCTGTAGTGGAATGTAAATAATCATAAAATTCATTTAACCTCTGCTCACTGTCCTTCCAAAAGAATATCATATTGTCAAGGAATCTTCCATACAGTACCCAGGAATCTTTAAACACAGAATTAACTACATAGTTTAGTTCCCAAAATGAAAGTGCTGCATTTGCAAACATGGGGGCACAAACTGCCCTCATAGCTACCCCTTTCTTTTGTCTGAACAACTGGTTTTCGAATACTAAAAAGTTGTTCACTAATACCATTGTCATAAAATTTCTAATTATCTCAGCTTTATTCTTATCCACACCTGCATGAAAGACTAAATAATCATTGAACCAGTCCATCCCTATATCGTGTGGGATAACAGAATATAAATCCTGTACATCCATAGTAACAAATATCAAATTGTCGCATAACAAATTACCAGATATTTTACACAAAAAATCCCATGAGTCCCTCAAAATGCAGGGGCTATTAACAAAAATATTCTTCAAACCAATGTTCACAACCTTGGCTAAAAAGAATGTGCTAGATGCTTAGCATCTACTATAGGATGCATTGGTGCTTCCTAATGTATTTAAAGAAGGAATTTTAACTATCCTTGACTTAAAAATTTAATTAGAGTTCATGATTTGCCATACTAGTCTGGGTACTAGCTTTAGTTCCTTACTGATATTACTGATGCCTGCTTTAATATGAAGAATTTTAGACCTGTTTTGTGATTTAACGATTTCTTTCTTGTTAGAGAATTTAGTTAAGCTGGTGGACCAAACAGTTGTTTGTTCTTAAACTTCCTACTATATTTGGCTCTTGTAGGGATGGCCATGTTTAGATGCTTATATATTTGGGAACAGTACACCTTTTTTATAAATAATAGCTGTGACAGTGTAGTTACTAGTGAATTTAGATAGCTCATCATACTTTCTGAGAAGGCTTATTCTTTTGAAATTTCTGAAGTCAGAATTAATATCTGCAGGGTTTATAGAGATTTTAAGAGAGAAGTTTACAAGTTTATGATCATATTTAACCATGGATAAACTAGAGTAGTGATACACATGGTGGCTGTATTAATTAGGACACAGTCAATAATATTATGCCTTCTAGTTGGTTTGTTAATCATCTCTTTCAAAAAGAATTTTTATGTCTTAAGTGCAAAAATCACTAGATATACCACAGATTTGAAGGTATAGTTGCCCTAGTTTATTAAGAGGTTGTTGACATCTCCCATTATAAAGTTATTTTTGGTAATAGGAAGTACCTCAAGTACACTTAGGAATCTTAAGGGGCAAGGACAGTGTCCTGCAGGAGACGGTAAGTTGATAGTTTGCCTTGTTCAAGGTAAGTTGAAGTTAAGAGTTCAGTGTGTGGATCTCTGGAAAACTGTCTAAAGGTGATGTAGTCCTAGACAAATAATAAAACACCACCACAGTTTCCATCAGTCCTGAATGCATACTAGGTACAAACCCCAGGCATGGGGAGAGTGCTATGTTTACATGAAAACAAAGTCTCAGTAACTACACAAATGTGAACATGCTCAAGCTGTAGGAGAGACTCAAGATCAGACAATTTATTGGTAAGACTTCTGGTGCCGAGAAGAGACATCTTGACATGGTCCAATTTAGGGTTAGAAATGGTTACATTGATACCTGCGATACTGGATTGATCATTAACTGGACTCTGTTTGGAAAAGACACTATGGGGGCAGCAAGGGCTTTAGCCTGTATGCAGAAGCCATGGAACAAGAGGTGCAGACCATCCCTGGTGAAGCAAGTTGGAGTCAGTCATCTCATCCCATACTGACACATACTGGAACCCACTAGAATGACACCTACTACAACTAAGCCAATTGTTGAAGTCAATGAACCTTTTTTTGTATATAACGATCATTCTGGGTGCAGGAAGTATTATACTCTGGGCCAGTGTCTTGCCTACATTGGACACATGCATGGTAAACCAACATGATTAACTGAATGCCCCTCAGATTTATGTGCCTTGAGTCATTCACACCCACAGTAACTACCGTATTTCCCTGAAAATAAGACCGGGTCTTGTACTCTTTCCCCTGCCGAAATACGCAAGAGGGCTTATTATCAGGGGATGCCTTATTTACCCCTCCCGTACAACAATCTACATTTATTCATTTATTCATGTACAAACGTCGACATTTATTCATGTTCATAAATTGACATTTAATTGGCACTTAACAGTTGTGTGAGAATTCTACAGAAACAGTGCAACAAACATTTCATCTTCAGAATATCTACACCTTGGCTTTCACAGTGCAATATTTCATGCTTAACAGAAAGTGCAGAAAAATCTCAGTACATGTGTATTGGAGGAAGGGCATAAAACTGAAAGCAGAAGGAATCCATTCTGTTGCCCCGATAACAGAAAAGTTATTCAAATACAGTCATGTCATCTTCTTCTGGAACACAGTCGTAAGTCTCCAACCCCTGAATTCTGGCCTGGATTTCTTGCAACTCCATTTCCTGTAGAACCATTGGTCCTAATCTGCCATGCCTAGCAATACAGCTATCCTTAAATGAGCACTGCTTGTCCAAGCAGCCTGCTCATAGTGCATTGGCAACATAACTGTCAGTGATTTTATCCCATGAATTTTTCACCCAACTCACGACCTCTTGCAGGCTAGGGTTCTCAAAGTTTCCATGCTGATTTCTCTCCATTCTATTTTCAATGTAGTCATTGAGTTCCATACACAAATGGTCCTTGAATGGCTTGTTTATTGCAATATCAAGAGTCTGGAGATAGGCAGTCATTCCTGCGGGAATCATTATTTGATCTATTCTTCTCCGTGCAAGGAATCTCTTCATGTCTTTAGTGTGGTGAGTGCTGGCTGAATCCCAAACTAGCAGGCCTCTTTCGTTACCCCACCAAACAAGTGGCAGCATTACATCAACCCACTTTCTTATAACCGCTTGTGTGCACCAGGCTTTTTCAGTTTCAAGAATGTAAATGTCTGAAGCATGTTCAATCTTATCTTTCCTGCCCTTACTAATGATTAGAGGTGGGGTTTTCTTTCCATCTAGACAAATTGCCAAAATACAGGTAACACGTGCACTCTCGTAACCAGTTGTGGGAATGTAGATTGACGAGGCACCCCTCTGATCAATTGTTGTTTGAGATCCTTGGCCCATAAACACTGCAGTTTCATCCATTGCAATCATGTTGGAGAGCTGGTATTTAGAAAAGTCAGTGCCATCAACAAAGGACTTGAATGCAAGTGCATGTTTAATAGCTTTAGTATCTTAGAACTTGAATAGTGTTTGTGATCTTCTTAGAGACAGTTCATATCGATGAAGGAAGCCATCCAGCCAATGTTGTGATGCTTTGAATCTTTCTGGGGATATTTCTAACTGTGGTGTCATTGCAAGGGCAAATGCTTGAACATCAGCCCTGCGCACAACCAAAGCCTTTGCTCTCCTGTTAGCAATCCATTCACAGATGATGTCTTCCAGCTCAGGAAATAATTGTTGCTGACCTGACCCACACTTGCACTTCTTAGCCTTTCACTCGTCGGCCTGTTAACTGAGGCAATCATACACTGCATGCCATTTACGGACCATTCGGAGATCTAACTTCTTCTCTTTGCAGAAAACTGTCAGATTCTTTCCCCGGGAGTCCTCCACAATTGCTTTCTTGTACTTGACGGAATAGCTCTTTCTTTTTGGACTCATATTGCCCTGGGAGGGGTTAATTGAAGACTTACGAGACCAGAGTGGCAGCAAAAAATGCCAACGGTTGGAAGACACAGCCACAGCCAATCGTTACCAAGTGCATGCGGTTTACGCTCTCTGTACTTTGACCAATCAAAGTACACTTACCAGTGTTTATGGGCCAAAGATCTCTTTTTGTCAAGTTTATAATTAAACATGCCCATTGTGTGCTGTTGATCTTAACTGTGGCTTATTTTTGGAGTAGGGCATATATCATGACCACCCTGGAAAACCATGTTAGGCCTTATTCTCTGGTTAGGTCTTATTTAGGAAGAAAGATGGTACCACTAGGTGATGATCATACTTGTCTGGAGAGAGGGAATTTAAATCCTTTTGTGATATCATAGATCCTGACAACAGAAAGACAACTATAAGCCTTTGCTCAGTTTTCTAAATGTGGAGTCAGTGAGCCTGACAGAGTCACCAGTTACTAAGACATTATTGTTTTTATTATATCAGGCAGTGTGTGGTCTACCTCTTGGTGACCATTCACTATGTGTGAACATGGTGCCAATGTGGTAGTGTATACCTGCTGAGAGCTAGTCTTTTTATTTCTCAGAGGTTTCAGTAGTAATTTTTTTATTGCCTCAGCATATGTCATCTTAGTGTAGTTGCAATGAGATGTTAGAGGTAGTGTGTGATGCTCAAAGCCCATCGAACTAAATGAGAGGAATGCCTCCAGGTTGCATGTATATTTCAACTGCTCAGATACTAAATTATTCTAGTCACACAGAAGTTCACTGTCTATGAGCAAATGGCAAATACTACACTGCCTGAGAGTACACAGTGTAATATAGTGGACAACAGAAGGGATGCAAGCAGGTTTACTTTCCATTTTGCCCACGGGACTCTTAGATTTAGTTTTCTCAAGGTGCTCAAGATATTTTACTTGTTGCCTGGCTAAGTGTAGAGTGCAGAAGGAGATCTAAGCTAAGCGAATGTGCAACTAATTCTGAGCAGCAAAGAGTGGTTCAGCACAATCAAGTTAGGACGGCACAACTGGTACAGCAACTACATAACAATAAGGAGTCTGTTCAACTGATAGCAGTGCAGTAACCACAAAGGGCAGAACGTGCTACTGATAGTGGTCCAGTTCAAATATGCTCAATGTATATGCAAAACTGTAGCAAAGAAATTCTTGACTAGCAAAAAAAAAAAACAGAAAATTGAAGCAGGCAGTCTGAATGCAACAGCAGCAAATTATCTAGCCTCAGAAAATAAATACAAGCAATGTTCCAAAATGGCTACAAGCACTACCAAACTAAGTTGTGCCCAGTTAGCAATATGCACTAATATCTGCAAAAATCTACTGTCTCAGATGTTAAATGATAACTAAAGCACACTTTCCTGATGTTTGAATGGACTGAAGAAAGGAAGGAAATAAATCCAGTAAAAAACAGGTCAAATATTAACATCTATAAGCAGTTGCTATTGTAAGTTGCACCTGGTACTTTAGCCTGACTTCTCTTTCTCACAGTAAGCCAACGTCATGTAGTTTGTTACTGAAAAATGTTTATTAATAACAGGGAAATGTGACTATTAGGTAGTAAAAAATACTTGAAGCTATTGTAACTAGGACAAGTAGTAAAACATATATTTCTACAGCTTAAGCACCCTTTCTAGTGAAGCTTCAACTACCAGTAACTCAGTGCTGTATTAAACAAGGTAAAAGATCAGAGAGTTTAGAGAAAAGCTGAAAATAAACATACTTAAAAGTTTGGACTTTAGATGTGAGAGCCCAAAGAGTAAAATTTAGCTATTTCCAAATTCAGATGTGTCTAAGCTAGTTGCATCATGGCCTTTATGGAAAATACATTTTTTCTCAGACATATTTTATTAATTTTTAATAAAAGAATTACAAAACTAGAAAGAATTTATCA
Source organism: Protopterus annectens (assembly GCF_019279795.1). Lineage (NCBI taxonomy): Eukaryota > Metazoa > Chordata > Ceratodontiformes > Protopteridae > Protopterus > Protopterus annectens. The sequence goes on along the minus strand of NC_056744.1, from coordinate 1,513,459,176 downwards.
TAACCATTGTACCACAAAGGCAGAAACGTATATTCAGTCTTAAAATAACTGCAAATTTCAGCATGTAAATAACAATTCTGAAAGTATGATACTTTATACAACTTAAGATTAAGTAGCAATCCATAAACTCAGTCCTAATACTACTGTATTTCCCCCGAAAATAAGACCGGGTCTTATACTCTTTCCCCCACCAAAATACGCATTAGGGCTTATTATGAGGGGATGCCTTATTTACCATCTACATTTATTCATGTACAAAAAATCAACATGTATTTATGTACAAAAATTGACATTTATTGAAGTACACAAATTGACATTCATTTGGTACTTTTCTGTTATTTGGCAACATTTCTAAGTAACGCGTTAACAGTTGTGTGAGAATTCTACATAAACAGTGCAACAAACATTTCAGCTTCAGAATATCTACACCTTGGCTTTCACAGTGCAATATTTCATGCTTAACAGAAAGTGCAGAAAAATCTCAATACATGCGTATTTGGAGGAGGGGCATAAAACTGAAAGCAGAAGCAATCCATTCTGTTGCCCTGATAATGGAAAAGTTATTCTAATACAGTCATGTCATCCTCTTCTAGAACATTGTCATAAGTCTCCAACCCCTGAATTCTGGCCTGAATTTCTTGCGACTCCATTTCCTGTAGAACCATTGGCCCTAATCTGTCATGCTTGGCAATACAGCTCTCCTTAAATGAGCACTGCTTGCCCAAGTAGCCTGCTCATAGTGCATTAGCAACACAACTGTCAGTGATTTTATCCCATAAATTTTTCACCCAACTCACGACCTCTTGCAGGCTAGGCTTCACAAAGTTTCCATGCTGATTTCTCTCTATTCTATTTTCAATGAAGTCATTGAGTTCCATGCACAAATGGTCCTTGAATGGCTTGTTTATTGCAATATCAAGAGTCTGGAGATAGGCAGTCATTCCTGCAGGAATCATTATTTGATCTATTCTTCTACGTGCAAGGAATTTCTTCATGTCTTTAGCGCGGTGAGTGCTGGCTGAATCCCAGACTAGCAGACCTCTTTCGCCACCCTGCAAAACAACTGGCAGCATCACATCGACCCACTTCCTTATAACTTCCTTATAACTGCTTGTGTACACCAGGCTTTTTTGGTTTCAAGAATGTAAATGCCTGAAGCACGTTCAATCTTATCTTTCTTGCCCTTATTAATGATTAGAGGTGGGGTTTTCTTTCCATCTAAATGAATTGCCAAAATACAGGTAACACGTGCACTCTTGTAACCAGTGGAGGGAATGTAGATTGACGAGGCACCCCTCTGATCAATTGTTGTTTGAGATCCTGGCCCATAAACACTGCAGTTTCAAACACAGCAATTATGTTGGAGAGTTGGTATTTAGAAAAGTCAATGCCATCAACAAAGGACTTGAATGCAAGTGCACGTTTAATAACTTCAGTATCTTCCAGCTTGAACAGTGTTGTTGATCTTCTTAGAGACAGTTCATATCACTGAAGGAAGCCATCCTGCCAATGTTGTGATGCTTTGAATTCTCCTGGGGATATTTCTAACTATGGTGCCATTGCAACGGCAAATGCTTGAATATCAGCCCTGTGCACAACCAAAGCCTTTGCTCTCCTGTTAGCAATCCATTCACAGATTATGTCTTCCAGCTCAGGAAATAATAGTTGCAGACCTGATCCACACTTGCACTTCTTAGTATTTCCCTTGTCGGACTGTTGACTGAGGTAATCATATGCTTCCCGACATTTTCAGACCATTTGGAGAATTAACTTCTACTCTTTTCAGAAAGCCATCAGATTTTTTCCCCAGGAGTCCTCCATGATTTCTTTCTTGTACTCGATGGAATAGCTCTTTATTTTTGCACTCATCTTATCTGGGAGGGGGTTAATCGAAGACTTATGAGACTGGAGTGGCAACACAAAATGGCGACAGTTAAGAAGACACAACCATAGCTGTTCGTTATGAAGAGTGCGTGCTTTATGCGCGTTGTCTGTACTTTGACCAATCAAAGTACACCTACCAGTGTTTATGGGCCAAGGATCTCAACCATCAAGTTTATAATTCAACACATCCATCATCTGTTGTTGACGATCTTAACTGGGGCTTATTTTGGGGGGAGGGCTTATATCATGACCACCTTGGAAAAAACATGCTAGGCCTTATTCTCTGGTTAGGTCTTATTTATGAAGAAAGACGGTAATTTGAATAAAGTCGTCAGTTTGTGTAAGATATATTTCAAAGAACACAGGCTCAGGATGAAGTAAACAGTAAGGACATACAGCAATGTAAAGCAGTAAAGATTATTAGTTACAGATAATTTGATATAATAACTTCCAAATATTCTTCCAACCAGAAAAATACTTCTTAAGCATTTTGGTAATTGTATAAAGCTAGTAAACACTAAAAGGAGAATTATGTGTCAATGGTTCAACAGGTAACACACTATCCTCTAATTCTGGAAGATCAAAAGACAGTGGATTTTATTCCCACACCATAGGCTTGGGTTAATGTTCCAACACTGATATGACAATGCAGCATAAAGGGTGCTGCATTCCTAACTGTGCCATCCTTCATATAAGATACTACATTAGGGTCCCACCTACTTGAATTGCTGGTTATTTAGGTGGATGTAAAGATCCCACAGCACTCAAAAAGGGCACAGATACTATATTTACATTTAGAAAAATACATTTTTACATATTCAAAAACTAAAATATTAACATTCACAAATTCCCATACATTTTCCTGCTTCAACCCCCAGATTTGATCACATCCCATATTTTATCTTCTTTAATATTTCATTCAAATTCCAATTTCAAAAATTGTGGATATCATAACAACCTTATCAATTTCTTACATATTTTTATATTTTCATAAATTCTGTATGCAAGTTCACTTTTTTTAAAATTTCCATTCTAACTGTGTTTCTCACTTCTTCTCAAAAATCTTTTTTTTTACATTACAAAAATACATGCAATATTGCGATAATACAATAATCTCTTTTACTTTTCATTTATTCTATGCTGTTCTGATTTAAGTTTGATTTAACTGACAGATTGTCCAAGGAAATCCCCCAGTAAAAATTCCCATTCATATATTTCCTTATGTCACTTCTGTATTGCTAAAATACCCTCCTTTTTCATAAGTTCCATTCACACCTGGCCTTAGGTATAAGCCAACCATGTGGACACCTAGGGTACCATTCTAGCTGGGGCACTTTTCCAGCATTTATTTATTTATTTATTTAAATTTATTTATTTATTTGTAGTAAGAACATGGTTTCTTTAAAATCTGTTGAATTAATACAGGAAAAAAATGAAGAGTAATACAAACTGTGAGAAAAAGGAAGGAAAAATACATAATCTAGATGATTGTAGGTAGACCTGGATGGAATTCCAGGTGGTGTGGGGAGCACTTTGGAGCTCTATTACCTAGAGCATCAGCTGACCAAAGGACAGGCCTCCGCATGCATTCACCCTTAAAATATTACATTAGTCACTAATACCAACACATAGTGTTTCCCTATGTTAATTTTACATGGAATGATCTTTTTTTGAAAGAATTATACATCACACATTGTTCAACCATATTCTTTCGTTATTGCTCTTACATTTTCCCAAACCCACTCATATTTTTAACATTTTTCCTAATGTACTTTCTTTGTCCATAGAAGCCTCTTAATGAAGCCAAGTATACTACTTGATTAATTCTAAGCCAGCCTTTTGTCTTTCATTACATACCACCCCACTGAATTTAATAAAGATATTCTCTCTCTCTCTAAATACATGAAAAAATTATTTGCACTCATTCATTTTCTTTTTGTTCTAGCCAGCTGTACACATTACAAAAGTAAGTCAACATGTCCAGTGAAGGTCCATTAACCAAATCCACATTTTTAAATACATTCCATGCTTTTATTACCTCTTTCACTTTTCTGTAACAAATCCAGCATTTTGTAATTGCTTAATTCATAAATTATTCCTCATATCTTCATTCCAGATAAAAAAAAAACTTCATTTTATCCTGCTGTCTTAAGCCTTTACTTTTTGCCTTCATTAATGTCCCATTCAGTTTAAACTAGACTTTATCTCTACTAAAATGTGTCTTATTACCCCACTGCCTATTACAACCACAATTTCCTTATAAACATCTGCCACTCATGTTAATGAAAAATTTATATTCTGATTCACACAGTACTGGTGCTGAATTTGTATTCACTAATTTGAATATTTGTTTCAATGCTACCACTGTAATAGTAACATCAGTGCAGAATAATGGGGATGCTACACTTCTGAATGTGTTGACCTTCAGATGAGATGTTAAATTATCCAATCTTCATGAGTTGGTGGTAGATCAGGTGGATATAAATGATTTCACTGCACACATTAAAAAGAGTAAGGGTTCTTTATTCATTTACATTTACATGTTATTTGTATAACACATTATTTACATATTTATATCTGTACATATTTACAAATATACATATTTACAAATGTTCACAATTGCTTACATTATTACATCTTTATACATTGTTAAAAAAAAAACATCAATTTTCTGTTTAATTTCTTTATACATTTTTCTTCATACTAGACCTTCACTCTTTTTTCCATAACCACTATTTGACTTTCTATTATTGATAGTATCCATTTCCCACTAAACATAAATCTCATTCAGATTCTCATTCAAAATCATACAAACTACATAAAACATTTTTTGCCCATTCTTATTCTTTGCTTCTATTCTTACAATATCCATATTCAATCATATCCATTGTTATCTTTTTTTAAATTTCAAAAAAAATTGTTCATATAGTTTTTCCCATGTTTTATTCACCCTCTTTAATTTTTAAAAATATGTTCTACGGTTTCTTCTTAACCAAAATATTGTCATATTCTCATTTTTCTTTTTCTAAAGCATATTTTCTTTCCCTGATAAATCATTCCCAAACTCCAAAAAATCATAACATTCTGCTTTATTAGTACACTATTTGTTTCATTCTGTTACAGCCTTAATATTTTCCTCTGGTAACTCTTCCACAGATTAACACAATAATACTTTTCATTATATTTTTGCACAACATTTCTCAATCTTCTTCTATTTCATCAATCTTTATTTTCCACATTTTTATCTTTTCTTAATAATTTTCTATCTACTCTTTAAAATATTTTTCCTTTTTTATTTGATATAATTCTTCTTACTTATATATGTTTAAACAATTGTTACTAATTTCTCATTTTTCTCATTTATCAATTTAAATACTTTAAGAAACCTAATCCTCCTTCTTCCTTGTGCATATACAGTACTCCCATTTTAACTGGGTTTACTCTAGAATACCATATAAATGAAAAAAATGACTTCTAATAATTCTTCTTCATGTATTCTTGGAATCATAAATACACTTGATTAATATATTTTCCCATTAAAATTGAATTTGTCAAGTTGCTGTTTTTCCTATAAGCTAATCTGTGTGTTTTCCATAAACAACACATTTCTTTTAGTTCCTTTAATATTTTCCCATTGTATTCTATTTTGGTTTACCTGTACATGAGCTTAACGCACATGTTTGAAAGCTGGAAGGTCGAAAGTATGTTTTCAAGATTGCAAAATCTTGAAAAAAAATGCATCGAATGTGCAATGAGCAAATGTCACTATGTATTCACTCATTGCAGATTTGGCATTTTCGGTGCGGATTGCACTATAGTGGGGATCTGGAAAAGGTCCCTTTCCCCACTGTAGTGTGATGTCGGAGTTAGAATATTAAAGTAGGGGGGATGGGGGTACAGGGGGGCTTGCCCCTCTGCATTATGATATGTATTCAAACTTGTAGTTCGAAAATCAGCGAATCTGCTTTTCGATTTGCTGATTTTCAAACTTCGGTGCCATTTGAAATGACAGATTCATCATTTTGGTTTGCACAAAGGGCCGTTTGGAGAGATGATTTTCAACTTTTCAAAGGTAAACCTCTATTTCTTTCTTTACCAAAATGCATTCCTAATGCAGAAATTTCTTCCACTGTGAAATGTATACCTCTTATTTTTGCTAAATTTTCCATTCCTTTGCTTTTACTTTTATTTAATGACATGACTATTTTTAAACAATGGACTACACAAAATATAGCCTCTCTTATCCATACACTATTTTTAGTTGTTATAATAATACCATCTGCATATGTCTATAATACTACAATTCCTAAACCACTTTGCAATACACATTTTGCATTCCTCATTTTTCAATTCACCTCAGTAACTACCATATTCATAATGAAAACAAATAAAGTACAACTCATAGAATATCCTTGTTTTATACCATTTCTCATCTTTATTTCCTTACTTAGATAACCATGTACCAATATTCTTATTTTATTATTACCACATGCTGTCATGCAAACTTTCTTAATTTTATTATTAAAATTATACATTTTCATTACTTCCCATAAAATCTCATGTTGTATTGTATCAAAAGCTTTATTACTATCACCTACTATAAGCTTAACATTGTGTCTTCTATTTAGATCATACACAATTTCCCTTGCTATCATTAACCATTTTTGACACCTTTTCCTTTCATACCATTGTATATTCCACCTTATTTTCCAATCTTTTCTGTATTACTTTCATAAGCAACTTGTAATCTGTACTGTTTAATGCTATTGGTCTCCAATTTTTATATCTTATCTTTCTCCTTTTCTTCCATGTGGATTTTAATATTATACTACATAATTATTTGTGATTAAAGCCTTCATTTAACCATTCATTCAAAACATGTAAAAATATTATTTGGCCATCCTAAAATAAATTTCATACATTTCAAATCCTTTTCCATCTGAACCTGCTGCTGACTCTATGGCGACCAAGTCACACAACATAATTTCATTTTCAACTTCCTTATTCATTTGTTCCATGACTTTTGTACTTCCCATATTTTATTACATCCTTTTTGTGTTTTAAACATTTCTTCCATGTAATTAACTACAATTTCCATAATCTGAGATTGACTTCATTTTACCTCTCCTGTTTAGTCTTTCATTTCTCTCATTACACTACTATTTTCTTTCACTATTTTGCTTAAATATGCTGATGCTTCTTCCTTTTTCAATTGTAGTAAATAACTCCATTTATATAATTCCTATTTTTTCACAATTTATTTTATATACTTTTTTCTCATTATTATACTATTCTCTCTCATTATTTTCTAAATTTTCAAAACCATCTTTACATTTGTATAGTATACATGATCAAAATTTCAATAAGCCAAAAACCATATGGCCGAGACCATATGTTCAAATTCTGAAATTTCAAACATGTACAAAAAAAAAACCTACCTACAGATTGCTAGCAGAGGACAAGCCCCCCTACACCCACCCACATCCCCTGCTATTTAAATATACCAACTATGAAATCACACTACAGTGTGGAAAATGGAAATTTTCCCATTCCACACTATAGGGAGCTGTCCGTTCAGAACGTTTGAACTTCCAAAAGTCGATTATATGGTCTCAGCCAAATGAAAGTCGGCCTTTTGGAAGTTCGACTATCTGTAGCAGACCCATTTTAACATATACTTCTTTTCCTAGCTTTCTTCTTGTGATCTGCCATTGTAAAAAAAACTTCTTTTGTATTTTCTTTTTAAAAAGATCCACCATTCTGACCAATTAAAATAAAATGTCCTCATAGTGACATGATCTCTCCATAACCACATAATTAATTCCTTTCTTTTATTATTCCATTCTTTTTCATTTCTTCTTTTTATACCTTCCCTATTCAAACAGATTCTTTATTTTCATTTACTTCCATTCATATTACCAAATGATCTGTACATTCTGCTACCATAGCTTCTCCTTTTGGTATACCTAATCCTTCAAATATTATAAAATAATCAATTTCAAATTTTAGCATACCCCTTCTACATGTCTATAATTTTCTATTCCATATTATGAATTTGCCACATTTAATATTTTTCTCATTTTTCATACATCTTTTTCATTTTTTTCTATTACTGCTTGGTCTATAATTAAAATCGGTATTATAATAGCCATGTTTGCTACAACATAATGTTACATCTGTTAAAATATTTTTTCTTAATTTATGAATAACATAAGCATATATAACTACAATTCTATATACCTTTCCTTGCCATCTTAAATTAACAATACTCTTCCCATTCTAACTAATGTTCCATCTAATATCTCCACTACTCTCTTACATAGTACTGCTATTCCTGAGCAATGCTCATTTCCCAAATACTGTATTATCTCCTCATCCCATTTTTTTTCTGTTTGTAACATTTCTTTGTTAGAAAAGTTATGTCTGCCAAAACAATTATATCTACATTTCATGTATTATACTATTTCAAAATTCATATCCATCTTATTATATTTTCCAAACTGTTTACATTTACTGAAAGGATTCTTAAGTTATTACTTTCTCTTTTCCTTGATTTAAAGGAAATGCTTTTCCTTTTATATGATTTTAAATAAATTACTTATCATCCATTCCTTTCTTTTTCTTTTAAGTTTATACCTTTGAATTTCTTTTTTCTATTTTTCAATCTTCTCCTAAAATAATTTCTTTTTTTAACCACATTCCAACTTGTATCTTCTTTGAGACTAACTTCAGAATCTATTTCTATTTCCTCTTTCTCTCATTTTTTATGATCCCTTTTTTCCAAATTTTCTTCTATTCTTATCTGTAATTCTTTTACATCTTTTTCATTATCATCCACTTTATTTTCACTATTTGTACCATTATATTTTTCTTTACAATCTAGCCAAAAATGTCCCTTTTTTGCATTTGTAACATTCAAGTTCACACTTTATATATATATATATATATATATATATATATATATATATATATATATATATATATATATATATATATATATATATATAATAAACACTTCTTTTTATCCCACTTGATCACTACATGTCCTTCTCTACCACAAAAACATAGTCCCTAGTATTTTACCACATCCTTGTTTCCTTCAACATTTTATAATACTTGGGATATGCACAATTTTATCCATTTCCGTTTTTAAAAATTATAATCCCATCCTCCAGTCTATAAACCCGTTATTATAAACTTTTCAAATAGCCATTACTTATTTAAATATATTTTTAAATGTCCTTACAATGTATTGCTTTCCACCTCTGTTCAAAACTATATATGCAACTTTTTCTTTTTTGTGTGTTTTTTTAAAAAAAGCCTTTTACCACATAATCATACTATGGATTGTCACTTTGTCTCTTTTCATAATCACACAAAAATATTTCCATACCCTGAACAATCACAAAAATGTCACAAAAAAGTCTATTTATTTATTAAAATAAAGGTTCTTACCTCTTGTACTTTAATGCCTAAAGGTAGTATTACAGTGTCCCATACCTCATATCTGTCCATCTCCTCATTTCCTTTACTTTTTATTCTTATAATGAATTTTCTTTTCATAATGACATCTTTTTTTTTCTTTCTTCTCTCCATAAAGAATTGTGACTGTCTCAGCATATGTTTTTTCTTTTCCAAGTATGGTCACCTTTCAAAGTATCCCCCAAACACTGTTCCTGTGTTTGCTCCATTATTTCACCCCAAGAAACATAATTTTCTGGTTTGCCATGATTGGTCATGTTATTTTATATATCATTCCACAACCCTCCTGACTGGTCTCACACTGTGTCTGATGCCCTGGTCAAATTTCTTCTAGTAGTATAAAAAAATACCCTGGGTCTTCCCTGAAAAAATTGAAAGATTTATGTCTTTCCTGTCTCCTTTTTAAATAAAATATATGTATTGTAATCACTCCCTTCATTCTTTATGATTTTTTTTTAAATATAGTTTCCTATTTTTAAAATATTGCCAATTTTACTCAAAAGCACATCATATCCATCTCTCAAGTCTTTACATATTTTCCTTTTTTATATCCTATTTTCCCATAAGTAAATATTAATTTTTGAGATTTCACTTTGAATGCTACCACTGTGTCTATAACTTATACAAGTCCCTTGTGCTTTCACACTCTTTCCATAATAAATCTAATGTGTTTAAAATCCTGTTTCATACAAGTTGTTCATTACTCTTTATAAATATTTTCCAAACTTATTGTTCTTCATCTACTAAGACACCCCTTACTTGGTAATAAAAACCTGTATTCCTTATTTAAAAGTAGGATTTCTTTGCTCCCCTAATATTATAGCACTGCTTTTCATCATTCCTTTACATTTCTTGATATCTTGACCCATTTTATCTCTCTCTCTTTTTTTTTTTGCTTTATTGTTTTATAAATAAATTCTTCCATTACTATTATTTCTATAAACATACCTATTTTTGAAGTCTTCAAATAATTCTGCTCAATCTGGGCCTGATGTTGGGTCATATATAGATTTTATAACCAAATGTTCTACTCTTCTTCTTCTTCTAACACCTACTTTTATAGCCATACATGGGTTAATTATCAAAATCCATCACCTTCCTTTTTATGTTACTAAGAAACAAATTCTAGTATACTGGACTGTTCTGAAGGACCAGATAACCTCAATTACCCTATATCATCTTGAACTGCCTTCTCCTGTTTTCTGAAATAAATCTTAAATCTACTAATTCAATAACATCTGCATGTATTTTCATATCACTTCATTGTACACAATCTTCTCAAATCTTTTTTCATACTATTCACACTAAGTGATATGAGATTTAGTCGACAATTTATGTTTTACAATTTGTTGTTCCTTTGATTCTTCTTTCCTTGTCTCTTTTTTACTCTATTTCCTATTTTAATTTCTTCAATTTCTTCACCATCTGAATTGTTCCCCTATCACCCTCATCAGTTTCTAACATACCATGTTAGTTTTCCATTAGCAGTTGACATTCCTTTGCTTCAAATAATGCAAACATCCTACCAAATTATTCTGTTTGTAAACTTTCTCCCTCAAAATTCTGTATTATGTAGGCATTCAGAGAAAAGGCAAGAGGGAGCTAGAATTTACTGAAGAAAACTGGCAAAGGAACCAAGGTACTGGGGGCAAATAACTAGAAAGGGAAGCATAATAGAATGGGATAAAGCTAAGAAGACATCTGGACTGCAGGTTAGAGACTGCCTTCACTACCAGGGATTGATCAGAGTATAGCCATGGAGAAGTGGACAGGACAATCATAAGTGAAGGACCTGCTCTGGTATAGTTTTTAGATGAATCTTGAACAGAAGCTGCTGTTAAAAAAGGGATAATTAGAATGGCATATAAATTATTGCAAGATAACTATAAGAATCAATCAGAGGAGGTTTGAAAAGATTGGGAAAACAGATTTGATAAACAGTTTACAAGGTAACAATGAGATGAAATATGTATGGCTCCCAATATGGAACAAAGTCTTGAAAGTTTAAGATTTCTTGCTTGGAATTGTTTGCATAAGTAATTTTATACCCCAATCAGACTCCAAGGAATTTTTCCTCAGGTCGATGGCAAATGTTGGAGGTGTGATGGGTAAGAAAAATGTAACTGGAAACATATGTTCTGGGAGTATAATGAGTTGGCAGACTTTAAAAATTCCCTACAGAGTACTCAGTCAGAAATATTGTATGAACAAATGTGTGTAACTAAGGAAATGACAGTGGATCTGAATTGCCTAGACATAGTAAGGCCTTGTTAAGTTTAATTCTGGTGGCTGCCAAAAAAGCAATTACTAGAATATGGAAATTAAAGTTTAAACCAACTGTATTTGAAATACTGACTATTGTAAGAGATAAAATAACTGGAAGTATGATCTTTTGCAAATTTAAGTAGCAAATTACATAGAAATAAAGGGAAATTTAGGGAACAATCAATGCAAAATAATGTTCAGGAAGAATGAGATTTAAGCAAAGGCAGGAATTGAGCAACTGATGTAATACTGTACACATGTGATGTATAATGGATGTAACTGGAAACATGTTAATATGGTTTTTCATTTACATTAATGTATGTTTCCATATGTCTTAAGTGATAATTTAATAAAGGTGTTTAAAAAACTCTGTATTATGGTCAGTTGATCAGTATCACCTTTCATGCTTTTCTTATGTTCTTTTGTTTAAATACCTTTGTGACTTTTCTTACATGTTCTTTAGTTTATTCATGTTGTAGTCAATTCAAATGTGCCCAAATCCCCATATTTCCTGCATTTCCTAACATGTTTTTCTTATTATGAACAATCTCTTGACTTTGCATACATCTTTATTTTTCACAATAAGTTACTCTATGGAAGTTTAGTGCTGAAGTTTAAGACTACATGTTAACAGATCTACACTATTCAGTAGTCCAGAATTAGATTTCTACAACCTACATTTGTCAGCTGTGTGACTCTGTCACTTATTCACTTATTCCTAGGGCAGCCCTGAAAGGGGGCAGTTGTTGTCCAGTGGGCCTACCCAGTTAACAAAATATTGTTTTAAAGAATAAAATACCTGTTGAGGTACTTAGGCTGATTCTATGTCAGCTTACTTTTACAATGATCATATACCACAGTTTTTATTCCATTATGTTCAGAGTTTCACAGGTGTCTCACTAACCAGTCTATATGTTTCATTCATCTTTTTTTTTTTTTATATAACTTCTATATTTTCTTTAGTAAGTTGTAAATTTGAAACTACAAACTTAATTTACATTTACCTTAAATGTTATAGTCCATAAATGTAATTTGTTTATGGTTATCAGTCCATACATTTCCATATTCATTTAAACCATTCTGTAACCAGTATAAATTATTAAACATATTTGTTGATAAAAAAATAAAAAAGATTCAACTAGTCTGTCCTATATCATGTATCTATCAATTTGTTGTTGTATTTTCATCTTATTCTATAAGTCTCTTTTCTTGTATAATTTACCACCTTAAGTTTTCAGATTCTTAGCTAGACTGTAAACTAGACTCCTTCACTGTAAACCTGCTGGACTTGTTAGAAACACATTCACCATCCTTTTCAGCAGCAATAACTTCTTCTTGTTCTCACAAAAATACAAAGAGTGCATCTCCTTCACAATTCTCCAGGACTGTAGATGAATGAATAACATTATCTACCAGTTCCTGTGAATTTGCTTCACTGCCTGGAAAAAAATCTTTCCTCAACACATCTTCAGAAGCCAAAGTTCTGTCATCCATAGGTTCTGCAGTATTAATCATTATTAAATGTTATCATCAAAACCACCAGAATTGAAAATAGTAATCTTTAAAAAAAATTATTTACATCCATATTTCCATTTAAAATCTCTCCTGCATTGTTGGCATCAGACTGCTGATGATGTCCTTTACCTTCTTGGTGTTTGTCAAAAATTCTCCCCCCTCAAACAATAGGTGTGCTTTACTTACATTTTTCATATTCACATTTTGTCATACATTTAATAATAAAATATAGTTTAATTTATACAGTATACACAACCTTATTTAAAAGTATATTCCTCGCTTTGATCTGACAGCCATTTTCTCACCATCATAACTTTATCTTCTTCATTACTTTTTTGTTATTTTATTTCTTGATAAATGTAATTTCCATTGTCCTACAAATTCAGTCCCTGGCCTAATGTACCTCACTATGAATGTCACTGTAGGTCTTCCTTGATATGTCAAATGGCAGGGGTGGCCCATGCTATAGGACTGCAGCCCTCCCACCTGTAAAATGAATAAAATAAATTCCCCCCACATAAAAAATAAAATTAAAAATCTTTCACAAGTAGTCTCGGACTCTGCACATGTGTGCTTAGTTCTGACTGCTGTGTTAGGCAGACCAGAACTCCATGCAGACATGCTCATTCCTGAACTCCAGACTGCTCTGTTAGGCAGTCCGGATAGGGAAGGTAGGAAACTCCACCCTTCCAGCCCAGAAGTCTGTGGGGTGACGAACACACAGACTGGAAGGTCACTGGACTGCATTGCCCGCAGGCTCCAGCCTACTGACATCTCGCAGGAGACCCAACAGCATGCGTGGGCCATTATGGAGGACAGAGACAGGAGATCGCTATGGAGGACTTAGCCATTATGGAGAGCAGAGACAGATGGAGGCCTTAGCCATTATGAAGAGCAGAGACAGATGGAGGACTTAGCTGGGCCACTATGGAGGACAGAGTGTGGGTGTGTGTGCACACGTGTGTGTGTGTGTGTGTGTGTGTGTGTGTGTGTGTGTGTGTAATGCCCCAGTTGCTACATGGTGGTGGGTAGAGAATAAGGCTTGAACCCTGTACCTTGGGCCCAATTGGCAAGAGCCTGAATTCCCTACCCACCCCTATTTGTCAAAAAGTTACATATTTTTGCCTATTTCTTCTGTTCCTCATAAAATTTATTTTTTCTGTATTTTTGTTTCTTGACGCAGTCTGTGGTGTAGTGGTGCACTGGTAGCATCGTTGCCTGACAGCTACAGGTTCTCTGGTTTGATTCTTGGCTGGGGAGTCATCTGTGTGGAGTCTGCATTTCCTCCTTTGTTTGGGTTTGCTCTGGTGTCCTCCCATCTTACAAAGACATGTGTCTGGAGTGTTTCTCCACGAGCCTCAGCTGAAAATTGGCTTTTGTTCCAAGTCAGACTTTCCTGGTTAACAAATGTTAAATAAAAATGACAAGCATTTGAATTTCAGACTTCATATTCTTCAGAAAGTACATGGTAACACAAAACCTTTTATTTTAGCAATTTTCAAAGTTTATAAGATGGATATTTGAAATGTGTCCCTATTTTTGGGACTGTATTCCAGCATTATTGACTTCGTCCAGGTTTTTTGTGCTAAGGTTGAGAGCTGTGGTGAGAACTGAATTCACTGAATATGTTTGGGGGCTGTATTCCCCCATTACTGGCTTTGTCTTGTCTACGTGTTTTTTGCTAACTGGTTGAGAGCTATGGTAAAAACTGAATTCACTGAATATGTTTGGGGGCTGTATTCCCCCATTACTGGCTTTGTTCAGGTGTTTTGTGCTAAGAGGTTGACAGCTATGGTGAGAACTGAATTCACTAAATGGTAGCCATTTAAGTTTCAGTCTTCCTCTCTTTCATAAAACAGATGATAGGGTGTAGTGGTATGTTGCTCTGACTGTTTTGCACAGGGCCCTGGGTTCAATACTTGGCAATGAAATGTATGGTGGTAGCACAACATTTTATTCTAGTAACTTTTCAACATTATACGAGCAATGTTTAAAATGTATCCCTGTTTTTTGGGCTTTTGCCCCCCCCAATAAATTTTGGCTTTTTCCAGATTTCTTGTGTTGCAAAGTTCAGAGATACAGCTGAGTGTCAAGTAGATTTTACAAGAAGCTGAGAACTGCAGGAGAGCAAAATTTTAGTGCTGCTTATGTGGAGTCTACTTGCATTGTTAATAGAACAACAGATAGCATACTTGGTTTTGATGCAGAAGGCTCTAGGTTCTACTCCCACAGTAGGTAGATGCATTGCTGATACTGTACTGTGTTGTAAAGGGGGTGGATGCTGCAGTCCTTTTTGGCAAAGATACCTAGTAACTACGGACCTGTTATCAGTTTGCCATCCATTCCCTATTGCAATATTACTAGCTTATCATTTTTTAATGCAACATAGGCAATTTATTCCTCAAGGGCAACAGGCACTCTTTTTGTAGATGAAACAACGAAATATAAAGTTGTTTGCTAGCAGCAACCTCTTCATTAATTACAGATTTCTTTAATGTGGAATTATTTAGATGGATTTTACTTCTTCAGAGATTGTGCATATTTACAAATAATGGTGGACTGTAGAAGTTTGAGTAGACTTTTATGATAGAAATGTTCTGAACTGGGCAGTTTTGTCATTATTGGTACATGCATTTTGTTTCATTGTTTACTGGAAAAATGTTCTGAATTGGGCAGTTTTGTCATTATTGGTGCATGCGTTTTGTTTCATTGTTTACTGGAAAAATGTTCAAAACAAATTTAAAATGCCCTCTAACAACTGTACTGTATTGTACAAGGAATATAATTTAGTACAATCAAGAACATGTATCAAATAGCACATGTATGTTTCATGTGCAAGGGGCCTATGATTTGAAAACAGCTCAAAGTTAATCTTTATCCGCCACTGGCAAAATGTATTTTCTTTGAATGTGGGTTTCAGTGCTGTTTCAATGAATGTGAGTTTCAAGGGCAGAGAAGTTTTAATGCCGTCTATGTTCATTGTGAGACTGCATTGCTTTGTTTAGCAGATGTCTTAGTGTTTGTGCTGTAAAATGCAAAATAAAACTTTCAAATGAAGTCCAAATCATCATATTAGTAAAGCAGTGTGCACATTAGTGTTTATGGTAAATGGGGTGAAATAGCCAAGTAATAGTTCATTGGAATGGCTGCATGGGGGAGGCTCCATTCGACCATGATTTTCTGAGGGGGAAGGGAGGCAAACTCAAATACAGCCCCGGCTGAACTATACATCTCAACTGTCCAGATTTTTACAGGATGAATAGATTTTTGCTTCTTATTTTTGGTTTGTTCCTCATAAAATTTGTGGTTTTTTGGCAAATCATTTAGGAATTAAGTCACTAAATAATGACAGACACTGTGTTTCAGACTTCATAACCTTCAGAAAAATGTATGCTAAAGTAAGACCTGTTATTCTATCAACTGTCTCAGTTTATAGAAGAGCAATTTTTA
Source organism: Protopterus annectens (assembly GCF_019279795.1). Lineage (NCBI taxonomy): Eukaryota > Metazoa > Chordata > Ceratodontiformes > Protopteridae > Protopterus > Protopterus annectens. Next base: position 1,513,442,580 of record NC_056744.1, on the reverse strand, counting down.
GTACTGTTTATATGTTCCCCCAATATATTTGGTCTTGTCCAGATTTATTGCATTAACAGGTTGAGAGGTACATGCAAATAAATTGCTTTATAGAATTAGACATAGCCAAACCTCTCAGCTGTCCCCGATTTTGGCTCAAAATGTTGCTCTTCCCCTAATAACCCCTTCGCAAAATAGATATTTTGGAAGAAAACGTGGAGGGTTTACAATTAAAAAATAACTGTAATAATCAGAGTTATAGATTACTTTTATTTCAGAAATGCATGTAGAGTCTTTTATTTTGTCAGCTGCATAAGTTAGCAGTACTGATAAAAAGTGTCCCTTCTTTGACAGGTTCCCAGCTGTATTGTGTGACTATTTTATTTTTTTGCATCACATTTTTGGTCCATTTTTCATAAAATTGTGTTTTTTTGGCAAATTAGTGGCAAATCATTAAAGACTGAAGTTAGAAAATAATGACAGACATTTGAGTTTCAGATTTCATACCCTTCAGAGAATTCATACTAATGCAAGACCTACTATTCTATTATCTTTCTATGTTTATAAGAGCAATATTTAAAAATTGTCTTTATTTTTGGGCCTTTGTTCTACTTCTATGTATGGCTTTGTCCAGATTTTTTGCTCTGAGGTTGAGAGGTATGACAAATGTGTCAGGGCCGTCACAGTCAGCCAGAGACATTTCAAATTGTGACATACTTGTTGCACCCCACTCCATGTAGTGACTCTGGATGTGTCCAAGCAAGGCAAGGAGCAGTTATGCAGTGTATATGTGCAAAGTATCCCCCATCCAAGGTAGACATAAGTACTACAGTGGCTTTTCATTTGTCCTTGATTTTGCAGAATGGTCTGGTTTCTGTCATATTTTTGTACTGTTGATTTATGCTTATTATTACTCAGAATGTGCCTGTTGCTCTGTGTTTAAGTAGCAATGCTTTAATGACCATCAGGTAAGCTTGTCTGAGATCGTATGATGCAAGTAAGCTTTAATAAGCATACTGTTAAAGAACTGCAAACTTTGAAAGCCTTTCTGTTGTTGCCATGCAGAGAATACTTATATAAGTAGATAATTTATAAGCCTTGGGTATTGAAATGCATATGACAGTATTTGTAATAAAGGACAGGATTACATTATTTTAAGAAGCTCATTATACTTTTTGGAGAATTCCAGTCATCTCTGCAGGCTTTACCCATAATCTAAACAGAATGCCAGTCTATCATGTGTGGTCCATAACCTGTGCAGTAATCCTTTAAGCAATGTATCTTGAGCTTGTTTCTTGTTTGCGTTTCAATTTTTACTTTGATCATGTTTTCTCCATGAAACAAGTAGATAGTTGTCAGGCAGCAGGTCTTTTTTGGATAAGAAACATTTTTACAAGTGGGGGTATCACAGAGATTGCTACTTTCAGCATGTTACTCGGTAGTTTAATAAAGCTGAATATAAATTATAATTAGAACTGCAGTGCAAGAAGTGGTTTGAGTTGAGTGCTGCTTGTTTTTCTTATACTTGATTTTGACTGGCATTCCAGTAATGTATTTAAAAAGTAATTTACTTTTTCATGCCTCACAACCTTTTTGTTTCCATCTAGATATTAAGTACGCTGTCATACAGCCAATGCATTGAAATATTTTTTTTCTTCTACACTTCATTTTGTCTTGATTGGACTTTCATAATGACGGTTTGGCACCCAGGGTAGCGTATTTAATTAAAGTTACAGTTTTTGTGGTTTTGAGCAAAGCTCCTCCCCCTTCCCATTGACCTCACCCATTCAGCTGTTTCCTGCAGCCCCCCTTTGATTTGAAGTCACCAGCCGCCACTGTCAATAGGCCTAGTGGGACTAGCATGTACAGCATCAACCAAACAATATACATGTATCTGCCAATTTTTCAGAAAAAGTATCTAACAAAAATTTCTGTAAAATCAAAACAGTGAAAAACAGTCTAAAGCTTTACCAATGCAATAGAATTGTCAGAAAGGTAGTATTTTTTCTATTTCAATAAGATTGTATTTTCTTTAATATTAATTAATTAAATGTGCTTAACGTAGCCTGTTGAAAGCTGAAGAAGAACTAAACAGAATATATGTGATAAATTGGAATTAGTAGAACAGCAGACACTAAAAGCTACAATAGCTCAAAGAAAGCATGTAACTTTTTTGGTAGGCATAGCTTTTTTAATAGAACTCATATAAGCATTATAATAACTCATTTGTTGATTATAGTTATGGCCTTGAAAAGGAAATGTATTGCAAGGTTTGAATCCACAGGGTGGTAGTCATAGTCCTCAGTTTCGCACTTGCGTAGTGGTTATCCATGAAGAATGCTGCTAGGCATTTACACAAATACAATAAGTACGACTTGTTTGTGTTAAGTAAATATGAAGGCATTTTAAGAATCAAGCCAACTTACAGCACAATTGAAAAGTACCTGAAGTTAATCCTTACATATATGCAAAGGACTATGGGAAAACCTTAGGCTTTGTATGATTTTGTAGATACTATGATAACAGTCTTGAAATACTTAAGACAGGTTGTAGAAAGGGCAGCTTTTATTCTACATATTTTAAAAAATGGTTTAATAAGATATTGTTATGTACCCACCCTTTTGATTACTTTAAGGAATGGAAAGGGAGAGAACAGGAAAGATTGAAAAAGGGAAGAAATAACAAATGGGGAAACACAGATAGAAAACATCAAGATGGTTGTGCTGGAGGAGGTGGGAGAGAAAGGGCACTATGTTTTTGTCAGGGGTAGGACCCCACTCAATTTTTTTTTAATATGAGAGGGTAGTTTGGGTTAGAAATAGTAGTAATATGGTATAGGAGAGATAATAACAGAAGTGGGGGGGTGAAGAGGAAACCAGGCAACAAGAATCTCTGGACAACAGGACCTCTAAGATTCCCATTGCCTGATGTTGTTGCAGTGGAGAACCTTGATGTTGAGGAGACAAGGGCCTGAGCTGGAGCAGTGGGTGGCACCAACTGGGGCAGCAAGTCTTCTACCTGCTAAAGAGAACTGGACTGACTGAAGACATCTGTCCACTACATGGTCCAACTTGTCCTCAACCAAGTCTCAAAGCCCACATTCAGTGGGAGACTTGCCAGGCTGTCATGCGCCCAGGGTGCATATAAGATTGGTGTCAGTTCCCTGACCCTGTGAGAGTGTCCCTGGACAGGCACAGAGTGAGAATTCCCTACCCTGGGAGGCATGCAGCTGGGCTGCTCCATAAGATTCTGGACCGGTAGAAAAATGAACAGGAAATGGGGCAGGAAGAAAATGAAGAACAAAATAATGCATAATTAAAATAAGAAAAAGAGGGTAGATAAAGAAGAAATGCAGACAATATATTCACACATAATTTTACACATTATTCCACCCTTTATTAGCAGTGAATTTTAATTGTATTAAATCTTTATTCAACTAGAACAAAATGTCTAGGAAATGATTATGCATACATTGGAACAATCACTGTACTGCTATCAAGTCTTGATGTTTTTTGTTTTACATTTGCAGTCTACTGATACTAATGGGATATGCTGCTTTAACATAAGAACTCACAATACAGTTAAAATTAATGCCTGATATGGAATTGGCTACAATACATTACTGAAAATACTCTAGTCCTAAATACTCTTACAGTTATAGCAATACAATTAGTTAAATGACAGAAAACTGCATTTACTACTTGACCGTTGTTTTGAATGATAAGGTTTTTATTCACACTTATCAGCACCTTCAGTCAGTCTTGACAATCTACTAGTCTACTGAAGAGACATATTCCCTCTTCAGTTATACAGAGAACACATAGCAGCATGGTTGTTTACCTGTATCTGTTTTGTTTTCTTAATATAGTAGTACTACTGTGTAAGCATTGCAGTTACTGTTGCACTGCACTTCCTTAGTATATCTGAAATATAAAACACAGACTGTGATATTGTGCTAATATTTCCTTTAGTGGAAGATGAAATAGTAGGAGTGCATCTTCCTTTAAATGTTTACACTTTTATATGTCTGCACAGCTTGTCTGATTATAAGGAGGGCTGTTGACTGGAATCTTATCATACACTTTCAATGCATGTTCACTTTTGGCTATTATGACCTGTATACTAAAGTTGGGATTCTAAGTAATACACTGTGAATCTTCATTAGGCAAATGCAGAAGGTGTACAGACATAAAATATAACAAATCATATGATCATAGGCAGTAACTAAGTTAATGGCCCTAGGGCCCTTACAAGCTAGCCAAGTTATACCCTTATTTCCACGATCAGCACCTATTACTCCTGTCAAAGAAGGACACAGGTGGAACCCCCAAGGTGAATTTATGGTTACCCATCCAATTGTCCAGACTGTGTTTGACGAGGGCCAATGAGGTGCTTTTGTTTGGCATGAAGTGGGGGTCTGTTCCAAAGGTGTGGTAACTTTTGGGAGACAAATCTGTCCCTCCAGCAGGTTCTATTAATGTCATATACCAGGTTAAGGTCTTTACAGCGAGTAACCCGTGTACCATTTGACTTACAGATATGCAGCATTTCCAATAAAGCAGGGTCAGAGATTGCCTTACATGCAAGCCAGAGATCACCTCTGAGTAGTCTTTATGAAACAGAATAAAGTGACAGTGATTGCAGATGATCCACATGGGACAGATGCTGAAGATCTTGAATTTTCCTTGTGAGGAACCTTTGTGGTCTCTCCAATTGTTGCAGGTGCTTGGAAAGGTACATACCAAATGGGGCATTATACACAGTTATTGGCATGATGAGGGAACAGTATGGAGAGGATATAACTTCTTTTTTTCTGGAGGCAATGCCCTTACTTATGAGATGAGCAGAAAGCTCTTTTTTCCCAATGTGGAAACATGGTGATCAAAGGTAAGGTTGATGTCAACCTGTGTGCCCAGGTCTCTCACCATGAGTGCAGACTTAGAGTTCTGCTAATGATGTGGTAGTTAGCAGGAACATTGCTCTTACAGAAAGGGATGATAATACATTTTTTGCATTGAGTTTAAGGCTATGACTTTGGCACCAGTCATTTGTTTGTGTAAGACTCTCTTGTAGGATGTTGACATCATTTGGAGATTCTATGACCACTCCCAGTTTGTAGTTATCATCCAATTTTTTCAGCCACAGACCTTTAGTTTTTGCTTGTACTTCAGATAAATAGATTTCAAACAGTAGAGGTCCTAGGATTGATCCTTGTGGAACACCAATGGTTATAGGTTGGCTGTTGGAGCTGGATTTCCTTATTTTGACTGTATGTGTTCTATCAGTGAGCCAGTTAGTGACCCATCTAATGATATAAGGGTTGATACCTAGATGGGTGAGTTTGTCAATGATGCCTGAGTGGAGGATAGTGTTAAAAGCCTTGGCTAAGTCTAGGTAGGCTGTATGCACACACTTCCCATTATCCAGGGCCTTGGTGACTGTCTTGAAGGAGTCCACCAGGTTTAATAGGCATGATCTCCCTTTGACAAATCCAAACTGAGTAGGGTCAGGTGTTTGGAGATTACCTATATATTTGTTGATATTGTCCATGATGATTTGCTCCATGGCCTTGGAGATAAAGCTAGCCAAGCTAATAGGTCTAGAGTTCCCGGGGGTTAGTGTAAGCACCACCTTTGTGCAAGGGAATAACAGCAGCCATTTTCCATTCAGCTGGGGCAAAGATGGTGCTTAGACTATGATTGAAAAGAGTACCCAATGGTGTTGCTAATTTTTGTTGGATCCCATAAAGTATGCAACCTGAGATGTTATCAGGTACCATAGATGGCTGTGTTTTTGGCTTTATAGAGGGCATTCATGACCTGCTCTGTAGAGATACAAGGTAGGGGACATGCAGTAGGGATTTCATGGGGTACGTGTGGCAGGGACAGGGGAGTGAAGTTTTCACAGAACCTGTCGGCCAACAGGTTAGCTATGTCCACAGGCTCAGTAAATTTGGTATCATTAACTACCGGTTTGGCACAAATCTGGGCCTTTCCTTTTGGGTTACAGATGTAACTAAAGAACACCTTATAATTGTCCTTAGTGGAGGAAGATAATTTAGATGCATAGTTTGCTTTGGAGGACTTCACAAGAAGTAATTTGCTTGTTTAGGCTGAGGAGGGAGTGTTTCCAGTTTAGAGCTTGTTCCCTCTTAGTTTTAGACAGCAATTTATTCCTCTTATTGTAAAGCATGTTAATGGCAGTTGTCCACCAGGCAGGTTTGTTCTTCCTTGAGGAGCTTGTTTTGGTCCTATCAGGTACAGCCAAGTTAATGCAGTTATACAGGTGTTTGTATAAAGCATTGGTGTAGAACTCAGAATGATTGCCAGTTCCATCTGAGGGGGGATGTGCAGTGAAGATATTTATACCAGTGGTTATAATCTGCTTTGGAGAAGTTGTTGAGTATTGTTACTGCTAGGAGGGGGTCAGGTGTGATATTTACTATGAATGAGACTGATTTGTGGTCAGATCTCAGGAGGGAAGACCTCACAGTGTGTGTACTACAGTGGTCCCCCATATTGGTAAGCACCAGATCTAGGATGCTGGCACCCCTTATGGGTGTGTCAACTAGCTGGACCAGGGCATTGGAGTTAACGAAGTTGAGGAACCTTTGGGCAAGTGAATTTGAGCATGAGGAATTTACCCAGTCAATGGATGAGTAGTTAAATTTGCCCAAAACCATGGTGTTCAGATCTATCTTGATAGACTCAAGTAGACCCAAAAAGCAGAGTCAAATGAAAGTTTTAACTTCCATCCACATCAACCTCCTTCATTACACAAAACATATTTACTGTTATAGATGCATGCAGTATGTATACTTCATGACAATACTGTGTGCTTTGATAATTTTCTGCTTAATTAGTGTAAGCCTATATGGGAATTGTGTAGAAATGTATACAGACATAATATACCTGTCTGTCACTAAATTATGTGTTGGTCATTCATTTGACAGTCCAACCTCCAACCCCACCCCAATCTCCACTATAGTTAGGGTATGGTGCCTGACTGAGTTCTGCCATCTTGTATGTGCAGTTGATATTGTGGAAGAACTGACTGTCTTATACAGTCATCATACTAATAAATATTTTCTGGCCTACACAAACAAAATCTTTTCTTTATAAAACCTGTTTCCATGTATTTCAAGTACTAGCAAAGGTAATACCTAATATACATGAAATTATGTGGCAAAGCACATTTTTGTTTGTATAAATATTTATATCTATATATATATATATATATATATATATATATATATATATATATGTGTGTGTGTGTGTGTGTGTGTGTATTTGTTTATATTAAACAATAACTACAAGTGTACTGATGTAGATGTGCATCTGTATTTTACAGATATATATTTGTACTTACAGACAAAAGTATATTATCCCATAGGATAAAAAAATACTTACTACAGTACATACTTACTACAGTACACTTGACTTCTTGCATTACCTGATCTACCACTCAGCCAGCTGGTCATACCTATGCTTCTGTAGGACACTGTAACTGTGTTGGCACTAGGGGCCAGAGTGGGTGATCCCTATCAAGGTTGACAAGTTCTCACCCAACTCCTGACAGATCTTTTTCCAGTCAGAGTCTATTACACAGGACTCAGTCTTATCCAGGTATGAATCCCTAAGAAAGTAGACCATAATCTTGGTCTCCTTGTCAGAACAGCTCAGAGCACAATCTCATGCCTTCACAGTTACTGCCATCATCAGAAGTGCCAGTACCAGAATGAGCAGAGTATGAGCAGGGCTGTGATTCACAGGTTTAAAACCATTCCATCTGGGGTATAAAATCTCACTAACCAAACCTAGGTAACAAACAAGGGCATTAGACCACTTACTGCAATTACTGGCAAGTTTTGTCATACCAAAAAATCTTTGTCACCTATATGTTTTTTAAGGAATGCATTCACATTTCATTTACATGGTGGGCAAAAGTCATTCATGAAATCATTATCGTTTATATTCCTTACAACTGTTAATGCTTGAGTGCCTTTTGGTGCTACCTTTTTTGCAGAATTACACCTGAATGTCAGGAATGAATAAATTCTTTAAATGTTCCTTCTGCAGTATAGCAGCAGAATTCATTTTATGGCTTTTGTTTATTTCTGCTGAAATAAATCATACAGTGTGTGTGTGTGTGTGTGTGTGTGTGTGTGTGTGTGTGTGTGTGTGTGTATGTTAATTGCTATGGGGTAATAAATTGTGCTAGATCATGTTGGATGGACAGGGATTATGCTTTGTGGTTGTGCAAACTGATATGTATGCAACTCCATTTTCCCTTTTCTGAACATTGTCAACTTAGAGAACAACTGAGGTTATCATGTCATTCCCATTGCCTTCTGAGGATTGCTGAAGAATGCTGTGGACTCCCTTCACCATCCCCAGCCCATTCATGAGTAACCCAAGCTGCATTCACCACTACCCAAGGCCTAATCATGTGGACAATTTGCCATTACATGTTTGCATATTTCTGCGATTCATAAAGATAAGCATAAAAGTGCCTAGTTTGCATACAAAATGCATATCACTATATCAACTTGTGATTACTAGAGTTAAGTGGCAAATAGCTTAGGAACCTGCAGACTTTATAAAGTAAGCAAGAAATATTAGAAACATTGCAAATTAATATCAAAAAGTTCAAAATAATGTTAGATTATGGTGTTTACTTGAAAAAATGTTTGCTTTACTGATATGATGGACAGACTTGGGTGACTTAGGTGAATACATGGAAGTTCATTACAGCAGCAGCAGTGGTAATGCAGAGTGATCACTGAGTAAGACAAGTTTATCAAAATGAAAACAAAATATTGTACATACATGGCAGAATTAAATAGTCTGCAGTGATTTAATTATGAAGTAGTGAATTGTTATGGATGTTTTGTTGGCATACCATACATAGTTCTTTACTGGAAGATTTCAGAGTGTCACTCCTGAATGAAAACTGACAGTATGAAAACAAGAAAATGTTAGGGGAAGGATACAGGTGTGTTAAATTGCATGTCTTACTATACTTTTTAATTTCTTTAAGTCTTTTGGGTTTCTAATACCATGCTGGGAATTTACCCCATTTTGAAGTCAAAGTAGGATTACAGTTTCAATCTTTGATGTTAACTAGAAGTGCTCTATGCAGTACCCGCAGTGTGCTTAGTAAAGACTCCTTCTGCAATTCATATAGAGTTTCATGTATCATTAACATATCTAAGTAGGACTATAAATTCTTTTTTATAAGACCCATTGCTACTACTACTACTGGAACTGTATATGCAACTAATGTCTTACTACTTAATAATAATAATATTACTTATTAGTCGTACTATTTTATTTTAATTTCTACAAGTCTTTTGGGTTTCCAATACCATGACAGGAATGGACCCCATTCCTAAGTCAAAGTATGTTTAAAGTTCATTAAATTAGTATTGTTTCCTTCTTTGATGTTAGCCAGAAGTGCTCTTTGTAGCACCCACAATGTGCCCAGTAATGACTCTTTCTGCAATTTTATGGAGTTACATATATTGGTAGCATATCTAAATACGATTGTAGATTTTTTTTTTATAGGACCATTTCCTACTACTACTACTGGAACTGTCTGGGTATCTTTCTTCTACATTGCTCTCATTTATGCCTGCAAATCCTGATATTTTATGACTTTGTCTCTCTCTGTATGCAAGACACTGTAGTCACTGGGTGTAGCAATTTCAATGATCAATGCTACTTCTGTCTTCTTTTCATGGACCACTATATTTGGTTTTCCTGCATCTATCTTTTGAACGGCTGGTAATGGATGATCCCACGTGATGTAGACTTCATCATTTTCTATGATGCTTTGTGGATCATATTTCCAGTGTTTTTCAGTTACTTCAGTATTATAATGTTTGCCCAATCCTGAGTGCAACAGTCTTGCCACATTATTATGCCTTTCAGTATACAATCCTTCTGCCATTAGTATATCATAACCAGCAACAAGGTATGCAACTGTTTCCAACTCCTACATTTGTCTGTTTCCCCTACATGTTCAATGGTATATGTAAACCAACATGTACATAGTCCATAATCTCAGGTCACCGATATTAACCTTTCTTCTTTTGATTTGAATTGATCTCTTCTTAACCATTCCTGTGTTCGATACTGATCAACATGGGACTGTTCCAGGAGTTTTCTATACTTGCAACTATATTTATGCATTTTCCACATTTCTTGCCTTCTCATCTGATCCTTCACCTTATATTCTTTGTTTTTTTTTTGTTTGTTTTTTGGCACATTCAGTTGCTGCCTGATTTTTATCTATTTCTGGTTTGATTTCCATTCCCGCTTGACACTGATATGCCTCTACTAGACTAAGCAGGGTAGTCATTTTAGATTTATTCTCCTCATGTTTAAAAACTTTCACTATGTTTGGGTAATGTGAGGTCAGCAGATATGTATGCAGTCGCACAATTGCAGATCTATACACGTAATCAATTTCAAGGAGGTCCATACCTCCTTTGGGACGGGGAATATAGGTTCATAGGTTCATAGGTGTGTACTAGGCTAATGGCCCTGGAGCCTTTACAAGCCTAGCCCAAAGGATTACCCTGGCATTGTGCCACCCAACCTTAGTTCCCAGTAGCTCTGTTGAGTAAAGCCACTGGAGTGATCCTTGGGGTGAATATAGGTTCATAATATAGTGGACTCATATCTCAGAACCTTAACTCTCAACCTGTTAGTGCAAAAATATGGGCAAAGGCTGTAAAAATAGGGGGACAATGGGCCACAACTAGGGACATCTTTCAAATAGGTTCATAGGTTTATAGGTAGGTACTAGGCTATCTGCCCGAGGGAATTTATAAGCCTAGCCAGAGTGTGTCAGCTTTTGCCACCCCCATTGATTAATTAACTGAGCCTCTGTCAAGAAGAGCCAATGACGTGATCTCAGGGGTGTATTTTCTGTTACCCATCCACTTGTCAAGTTTTCTCTTGAATAGTGTTATTGAGGAGCTCTGCCAAATGTAGTTAGGAATTTTGTTCCAAAGAATATGGAGTCTCTGTGACAAGAATCTATCCCTCCAGCATGTTCTATTTATTGTTGTGGCGAGGTTTAGCTCACTAGAGAGAGTGGCTCTTAGTGACTTGGATTTCTTTAGGTGGAGAATGTCCATCAATTCTGAGTTAGACATGGCTTTATAAGTCAGGCAGAGATCACTTCTGAGTAAGCGATATGCCACTGAGTATAGCTGGAGTTTTTCCAGTCAGGCTGCATATGACATATGTTTGAGGCCAGTAATCCTCTTGGTTAAGTACTTTTGTGGTCTTTCCTGCTGTTGGAAGTGTCTTGTGAGGTACATCCCAAATGGGGCATTGTACTCTATGATGGGTCTGATAAGTGATGAGCAGAAGGGCACTATAACCTCTTTATTTCTAGATGTGAACCATTTAGCAATTAGATGGGCTACATAGAAGGATTTCCTAACTACTTTGGCAATATGATTGTCAAAGGAGAGATTACTATCTACCTGGGTCCCCAGATCTCTTATTACCTCTTCTATATTAAGGGGACTGCCACCTATGTGGTAACTCATGGGTGTTTTGTTTTTCCCAAATGGGATGACTATGCATTTTTTGGCATTTAGCTTGAAACCATGACTTTGACACCAGGCGTCCGTCTCAGTAAGGCCCTTTTGGAGAATGGCCGTGTCAGCCAGAGAGTCAATTATGGCTCCCAGTTTGCAGTCATTGGCAAACTTGGTTAGCCATAATACTCCTGTGTTTGCCTGTACTTCTGAGAAGTATATGCCGAACAGTAGGGGGTCCCAGGACCAAGCCTTGTGGGACACCACTTGTGACTGGTTTAGAGTTGGACCCAGAGCCTGCTATTCTTACCGTGTGAGTTCTGTCTATAAGCCAGTTGGCAACCTATCTCATGACGTAGGGGTTTATGTTCAGGCTGGTGAGTTTTTCTATAATTCCCGAGTGGGGAATGGTGTCAAAAGCCTTGGCAAGTTCAAGGTAGGCTGTGTGAACCACCTTCCCCTCATCTATGGCCTTGGTGACTGTCTCGAAGAAGTCAACCAGGTTTAGTAGGGCATGATCTGCCTTTAACAAAGCCGAACTGGGTAGGGTCAAGTGTTTGGAGGTTCCCAATGTCTTTGTTAATGAGTTCCATGATGATGCGCTCCATAGCCTTGCAGACCAGGCCAGTCAGGCTTATGGGGCAATAGTTACCAGGGTCAGTTATGGCCCCTACTTTGTGGAGTGGCAAAACAATTGCTGTGCCATTCTGTGGAGAGGCTGAGGTTGAATAGTGTGTTTAGGTGGGAGGTTAGTTCATTCTGTAGTTCATGCAAGATGCAGCCTGGGACACCATCTAGCCCCACTGATGCTGTGCTTTTGGCTTTTGAAAGGGCTGTTTTCACCTGTGCGTCTGTGATTTCTGGGACACTACACTTTTCCGGTATTGTTGTGGGCTGTGGGGGTGAGAGGATGGTGAAGTTTGCTCTGAATCTATCTGCCAGGATGTTGGCAATATCAGTAGGTTCAGTATATTTTGTGCTATTTTGCACTAGCTCAGAGCATATCTGCGAGTTGCCCCTTAGATTCTTGACATAGCTAAAGAAGGATTTGTGGTGATCTTTCGAATCCTTGGCTATTTTTCTTTTGAAGTTAGCCTTGGATGATTTTATGAGGTACCTTAGTTTCTTACGGATACTGATCAGGGATGTCTTTCCGTCTTGGGATTTGATTTTTTTCTGAACTAGTTTCCTCCTTCTATTGTATAGCCTGTTTATGGCAGGGGTCCACCAGACTAGTTTCCTTCTCTTAGAGGAGTGAGTCTTGGTTTTGCTAGGGATGGCATGATCCATGCATCCTTGTAGGTGCTCATAGAGTGCATTTGTAAAGGTTCCTGCATCTTGGACACTGTTATCCTTTAGCGTGGCGGCTATGAAACTTACCACCTCTGTCTTAAGTAAGGTGAAATGCTCTTAGAAATGTAGAAAGTTGCTCAAGTAACATGGTCTGTCTCAGCATACATGTTCTGAAGGATATGAGATCTGGAAATGAAAATATGTCATCATTTACTTACAGACATCCTCAGATCATCACAGTGATTTACCAGAGAAATTAGAATAAATTGCGGAACAGAGACAAAATATGAGCAATAAACCTGGATGTTCTGCAACAATCCGGCCAGCTGAGAAGTATGCTCAGAACCCCTTAGTGCAATTAATCTGGACCAAGCCTGACAAAGTGGAGGGAGAAAAACCATGAAAAATAGGGACATATCTGAAATACTTGATTAGATAAGCTGAGACAGTTGCTACAGTAGCACCATCTACTCTAGCATATATTGACCAAAATAGCACAACTCCAAGACTCAATTCATTCTCAGTAGTTAGTGCCTGAAATCCTTACATCATCCCACTGATTTGCCAGGCATATAAACACTCATGGGTACCACACCAAAGATATGAGTCAGACAACTGGACATTCTACGAATATCTGGACATAACATGACATTAGGGAAAGTACACTGAGCTGCTTAGCATGTCACCAAGCACCATCCAAACTGCAGTCAGACTGACGCAACACTATCTCAAGTCAGCTATGGGGAATTGCACATGCATTTGCAAAAATATCATGCACTATAGTAATGTAACAGTAGTGAAAAACAGTCACCGGTGTGAGGTTGCATACCCACAGCCAATTTCACCACAGACACAGTGACATACTGGTAAGCCAAATGAACAGTAGAGTATATTGACTGTGTGAACATAAATATGATGTTTGACAGTCGCACACTACCCCTACATTTACTGCCCCAAGTCACAGTGTAGTCTGACTCCTATGGTAGTACAGAACATGTCTCCGTCTTCCCCTGCAAACATATGCAGCTGATAGACCACCAGAAACTGGAGCAGCATGCACAGTCAGGTAGGAAAGGAGCCATGACACTTACATGTATCTCCCTCCCTACACAGCGCAACAAACATTTACACACAACACTGCTACACAATCCTGACACTAACAATTGCTGCACATACACAGGCCCCCTCAACTGTATAGATTCACATGGAATGTCGAGGCTCTGTCCTCATATATATATATAAATCTTGGTATGCACTGAGTTTTATAAATCATTTGAGGAGCATGAAGCATCCTTCTTGTTTTCCTGTATAATCTATCCAACACATTTTGGGGCCAGTCAATCACTCAAAACTGTAAATTAGGATGGGAAGAGCAAATTGGTTTATAGCCTGAACTATATTCCTAGATGTCAACATTGTTTTCAGGATTAATTTAAGTCTTCTAAAATATTCCTTACTAAATTTTATTTGCATTTGTTCATGTTTTTTTTGTTGATCCTTCATCAATTCCCAAATATTTATACACTCCTTGCTCAAGTTTTTTTACATCACATTCTTGTCCTAAACTGATGTTTTTTGGTGCTGCAGCTTTCTTGCTTTAAAGGTTGCTTTTGCACATTCATCAAGACCAAATGACATTCTTATAACATCTGAAAAAGTTTTAACAACCTGCAGCTGTGCTTTCAGTTTCTCATCTGATGAGCTATACAGTTTTAAATTATCAACAAGAAGAAGATGAGAAGTCTTTACACTTTCCCCCGGATTCAAGAAACCTCCGTGTAAGACTAAAAATGTCTTACTCGGAAACTGCAGTTGAATGGACTGACGTCAGTGTGCCATGCATATTCATGAGGGCACGCTGACACCAGTCCAAGTCTAACACGGACTGTGCAGGGAGGCAGGGGGTGTGTCCGACTGCCGAGCAGTCCTAGGTACACGCCCCTGCAAGTATCTGAAATGTGAAAAGTGTAAGAGTCCGCCCACATGTCAACACACCCAACACTAAATTCCCTCACATTGTAAATCCCCAGTAGAGTTATAAAATATAAAATAGAAGTTTAGTTCTAATTCCCGATATAGCTGTCCGTATTTGCACGTGATTGTGCGGGTGTGCACATAGCTTAGCTAGAGTCAGCAATGATGATATTGTAGAGCATAATACCAAATGTTTATGCAAATCAATCCAAATAGCAATAGCATAGTGGTAGAGCCTTCGCACAAAGAGGAGGCATTCACGGTTCAACACCCACCACACCCCTTTCTATGTTATGTTTTAAATTAGCACATGAAATAATACCTGACATATATATGACTAAAATATTAGTAAAAAGCATTGAAATGGCCTATGGATCAGTGAACAAAATGTAAATATACAAATGTAAGAAGGATCTTGACATATAAATGCCCATAGCTAAGCAGCGCTTTACCCAGTGCAATATATTTGCCCACAGCTAAGCAGCGCTTAACCCAGCACAATATAGTCACCCACAGCTAAGCAGCACTTTACCCAGTGCAATACAGTTGCCCAGAGTTAAGCAGCGCTATACACAGCACAATAAGTTTGTGCGGAGCTGCGCACTGCGCTAACCAGCACACCGTAGGGCAACGTGGAGCAACGTCGGGCAACATGGAGCAACATAGAGCAAAGCTGCCTAAACACAGCCACACCCCCTAGCCTGCCTGGACAGTATTAAAAAAAAGGCAATGGCAAGGTTCGAACCCGGGACACTGTACAACATAATCAAAGTACTGAACCACTAAGCCATGACAGCTTAGGCTAAACATCCACTGTTAACATACATATACTTATAAATGGTATATTAACCATTGCTAAGCAGGTCTGCAGTCAGCCGAAATTTTTCAAAAGCAGCCAGTCACAAAAAAGTGCGGGAAATGTGGCATATTTAAGCACCATAGGTGGGAATACTCACCATATCTGACTGTAGCTCGCATCTGCAGTTAGAATGTCTGGTGTTGGAGAGGGTAATCACTTCTGAGCGCAACGCTGGGGCATCGAGGAGTCAAAATACATGGTTTGGCTCCTTGTCCACTGTCATGAGTCTCAACTCCTGCAGGGCCAGTTCCAAGAAATGGAGTATAAGGCAGAGGCTTGGAACCAGTTGGCTAATGACCTCACCAGTGCCACAGGCATCCCAAGGACTGGTGAGCAGGTCTGTCACCACCATGCAGACTTGAGGAGATGGAAGCAGGACCTACTGAACCAATGGATCCAGGAGGCCCGTCGGATGCACGATGCCCCACTACTGAGTAGGTAGCCATGGAATGCAGTATGTAAGACATGCCAAGATATTCTATTAAATGGATAGGTATGTCTCACTATCCCTTCATTTACTCCACAGCTGCAGGTGTCCGTGCCACAAATCAGCAAGCCTATGTAGATAGGCTGCTAAGGCTGCACCACCAGGCAGGTTAGCAATTATTCTGCATGTATTGTTATAAAATAAATGTCAGAAAGCATGAAAATGTGTTGTAGCCTAATAATACAGATATAAAATGCCCTGAATAACTTCTCTGCATGCACTGTTACATAACATAAGTCAGAGAGCCAGGATAGAGTGTAGTAACCCATTAATAAAGGTAAAATAAGTCTGGAATAGTATCTCTGCATGTACTGTCAAAGAAATAAGTGAATAATAACAATTCAATGTCAAAGAAATAAGCCTGAAAAAGAGTGTTGTAACCTATTAATAAAGGTATAATATGTCCTGAATAGGTCTTCTGTACGTACTGTAAGTACAAATAAAGGAGACAGCCTGTAGAAAAGACTGTTCAATGTAATTAATAAAGGTATAAAACGTGAAGTGTGTCTGTGTCACTCACTTTGAAATGTTGTTATACCCTTGCATTAAGTGAATTGTATTGTTGTATTAAGTGCTGTCAACCCACAGCTGTGCAGTCCCATATAAAGTGGATGAAGAAGTGCTAGTAGCCGTGAAGAATATAACATTCATTCCCTGAATAAATTCTCTGAATGCACTGTCATATAACATAAGTCATAGAGCCAGGAATAGAGTGTAGTAACCCATCAATAAAGGTGAAATAATAAATGTCAGAAAGCATGAAAAATGTGTTGCAGCCTAATAATACAGATATAAAACACCCTGAATAACTTCTCTGCATGCACTGTTACATAACATAAGTCAGAGAGCCAGAAATAGAGTGTATTAACCCATTAATAAAGGTAAAATAAGTCTGTAATAGTATATGTGCATGTACTGTCAAAATAATAAGTGAGTGAGCCTGAAAAAGACTGTTGTAACCTATCAATAAAGGTATAATATGTCCTGAATAGGTCTTCCATATGCACTGTAATGACAAATAAAGGAGAGAGCCTGTAGAAATGAGTGTGCAATGTAATTAATAAAGGTATAATACTTGAAGTGTGTTTGTCTTACTCACTTAGAAATGTTGTTGTACCCTTGCATCAAACAAATAGTACTGTTGTAATAAGTGCTGTCAAACCACGGTTGTGCAGTCCCATATGAAGTCGAAGAAGGAAGTGCGAGTAGCTGTGAAGTATATAACAGTCCTCAACAGTTGGTAAATGGCCGGAATGCACAGGTAATTCTGGCACATGAGTAGCTTGTCAAGGTGTTATCCAGAAATGTGAGTGTGGTACATGAAATGCAGGGTTCAGAAGAAATGTAACTGAAAATGTCACGTGAATACATCCAGATATGTAGATATTGAAATATAAATAAACTATATAAGTATGTAGCAGTAACATCTGCAACCTGGATAGTTAGTATGGCAGATATAGGTCAGGTTTATAATAAACTATCCAAAACCATTCCACAATCTAACTCAAGTTGCCTAGTGTAATAATACATGTAGGGGATATACACCTGCAGTCAATAGGAATGTAGTATAGTGTAAAAGTACTTATAAGATGTTAATGGAGGTTTCTTTTTACACTCTAATCTATGTGCATAAACAATGCAATTCCACACCTCAATGGGTATGTGTAACCTGAAAACATTTGTTGGGACATATGTCCTATTGTTCTATAAATAATTGCATTTACTTTGATGCATGTGCCCTGTTCAAACACCACAATCTTGATGGCCTGTTGCCACCAATCATCTCTGCATGCTGTTGTAATGTCCACTGTTGTTCATTATATGCATGTGTTATTCTTGCTGTTCAACTGTTGGAACCCTGGTGTGTTGGGTTAATGGGAATATTATTGCATGCTGTTACAACTAATCTGGAATACTGTTGTCTATGTTGTAATTTAACACACCCAAACACAAAACGTATGGGAAGGCTGGTCCCAGCGGACCCACCTCTCCCTCCTCAGCTGGTGATTGCACCTGGCACCAGCAGGTCTGGTGCCCAGCCCGGACCACCCTCCTCCATTGGTCCTGTGCCACCTTCGGGTGGAAGCGCTACAGGGGATGGGGCTCATCCTCCCCTGCAAGCGTGGGTGGAGAAGGGCCACCTGTCACCCTCCGAAGGTTCTGGGTTGTGGTGCATATGGAGATCCAGCGTTTAGTTGTTGATCCCCTATGCCAGCTCAAGGAAAGAGTGGCGCGTATCACGGGTGAGCCTGCCCCTCCTACGCAGCCCCCAGCACAGCCACCCTCGGGGCTGTGAAGGTGCAGTGGAGACTGCCCATGGGTGGGGATCTCAGTCCCACTGTTACCATCTGTGGGCTCATGGGCTTGCAATTTTCAAACATCCATCCCCGTCAATTGTGTTCACCTACCCTATGTGTCATACTCCGCCCCTGTATGCATCTTGCCTGTCTTGTCTGTTTACCTCCCCAACCTACCTCCCCAAATATACCTACTTCCCTACCTCACATTCCACTCTCACCTGAAAAAAACAAAAGCTCAATGTGCTCCCACAAAAAGATTATGCCCCATACATAACTGCCCATTTTGCACACTTGTCCGCTGGACATGTAAACAGATAATTAGAATTGGCAGTACTTTGTTGTCCTCACCCCTCTCTCAGGGTGGAAGGCTCAAAATTTAACTCCAAATTAGCAACATATGCACAGCTGTTGCTGGTAAAGAAATGGGCAGCTATGGACCTTCCCTACACCCGTCCTGCACACCCCAAGCTTGTTTTCCTACTGTCTTTCCCTCTTTGTGCCCCCTTTTTCACCACCTTCCTATCTCCCCATTTTCTTTTCTTTCAAAGAAATTAGCGCAGGGGTTAGCGGGTGTAAGCACTTTTAAGCAGAAGTAAGCAGGTTTGAGCGAGTGTGCACATGTGTGCGCTTAGCTAAGCTTAGCTAAGCGTCGCACAAACCCACTTACAACTGCTTAAAAGTGCCTTAATCACTCTGTATGTCAGGGCCCTCGTTCTGCTCAGCAGCAAAATAAAACACCTCTGTTAGTCTCGAACCCCAGACGTTGGACACACACTAGACTGCATGAAGTACCACTAAGCCACAGCAGATATACAATAACCTGGTGCTGAAATGAATATATCATGCATTACAATGAGTGAATGTAAAGGGAAAATAGGAAGGCCATAAAACAAAGCTTGTTCTCTGGATCCATACCAGCACTTGTTGTGAAACTGCATTACATGAGTGCAATGTGTACAGTAAGATGCTGCTGAAAAATATATATCATGCACCAGAATGTGTGAATATAAAGTAAAGGTAGGAATGCCATAACACAAAACTGTCCTGTGGAACTATACCAGCAGTTGTTGTGGAATTGCATTACATGACTGTGATAACAGAGCCAGACATTCTATCAGTAAATACTGTTACAGCAGCACTATACAACCCCCACACAGTTGAGTGTGTGAATAAATGATCACAGTATACCAGTTCACAAATAGTTCATGTGCCAAAGGAATACATCCCAATAACTATTTTGTATGACAGTAAATTGTATTGGTAGAAAAGAAACTACATCCCCCCATGTATCTTGTGTTAGCAAATGTAGGGGTGAGTACAATTCTACACTGACAATTGTGTAGTGGAAGGGGCATCATCCAGGTCAGAGTACAACAATGATATCACTGGCTACACCCCTAGCGTCAGATATAAGAACCATACCAACCTTCTGACTTACACATCACTCCACAGCAAAGAAGCATGGGCCCCACACTGGAAAGCTGAAAGGGCTATGCCTACCTGACATAGCAATTTATAGCACTGGGTTGCTATGACAGTGAGTACTGCAATTACCACAAAGCCAGCTGCATGCAATCACCAAATGGCGGCCACCAATTAGTGCAGAGGCCATCACATGCACATGTGCAGATACCTATATACGCAGGCTGTACTTGCTGGCCACACATGCAATCATCACATTGCAGCTACAGAGAGAGAGAGAGACACAGAGACAGAGACAGAGAGAGACACACACCCCACCCACACCAGTGGAAAAAAAAGAAGTAATACAATATAAAAAAAAAAAAAAAAAACACCATTAATCAAAGTTGAAGACACAGCACATACAAAGGAAAAGTACATAACAGAAATGTATTTACTGGCATGTAGTAGATGTTTTTGAAAACTACACTACATAGTTTGAAACATCAATATGTGGCAGCAGAACGTATCTATGCATAGATGCCCTGCAAAACTACTGCCATGGACATAGTGTGTAGCTGTGTGCAGTGGGACACGTGTGAAATATGTAACTCAGCATTAAATGTCAAACATCTGAACCATGTCATCTGTGATCTGTACAGTAGTGTGTACAATGTCTGTTTGGGGGTGTAGCGCATACAGCTATATAACCATGGATGTGACAGAGTAACAAATGCATAATAGTCATATCATGTGGATTAGTATTGGCAACAGCTGTACCAGGCTAGTATGGCAAATAAGCAGTGTCAGCTATATATACACCCTCTAATATTACTGTGTGCTCACATGTGACACCTGTTCATGTTGCAGCAAGGCTCAGCAGGTCAGCTGTGAGGTCCATGGACACACAACAGTGTGGACCTTTGTGTGTGTATGGCACACACATATGGAGAGACCTGTCTGTAACATATATTAGCATCAGTACATGTGTATAGAGCAAGGGACACACTGCAACTGTTTGTGAAGGGTGGACATACAAATGTTGTTGAAGGCTGTTCTGTGCATACACCAATGTAGGTTGTAGTGTGTGGCAAACAAGACAGCATACAGTGCTGGTATATGAAATGTGGTTAAACCCTGTGGGTATGAATTGTCAGGCTCACAGTGTTGCAGCCAGTGAAGCTTGCTAAAGTTACGTGTGCTAAGAACACCTCCAATGCATTCTGCACAACACTGTGGAATATGAGTACATAACAGTATACCTCGCAGCCTTCGCATAATTGACATTCCTACCATGAAAGGTGGACTGTATATGTGCCTATATGGATATCACTATGTACACCAATATATGTTTGTGTATACGTGTGTAAATATATGTAACAGAAACGTGTGTTAATATATATATATATAAAAACCAAACAGAGTATTAGGGCGATACACAGCTCAAAGGAGTAGTAAAATAAAATGTCATTAATCCGTCTCATCAACCTTCAGTCACCACAGCTAATCCAAGAAATAGACGTCCAAAATAAAAATCAGTTTTCTTTATTGCACACAGGTACCAGAGTTAGCGCTTTCACCTTTCGGTTTCATCAGACTCACTACAGGGTACAAAATCAATGAGTCTTAAATACTTCTAAAGGCGGGAAAAACACTCAATTAAGCTTCTTAACAACAAGCTCTATCAATAAAAATCCTTAGCAACAACCTCTATCAATAAAAATTCATACATACATGCTTAAAAACATACTTAAAATTCAAATACAATAAGCCTATTTTTGTCACTAAACATACTAACTAGAAATAATATTAAAATAAACAATAAATAAATCATCAGACACAAACTTATTTAACTCTAAGTCTCCTCATCCTTAAAAAAGGTTTCAAAGATACCTTAGCATTAAGACCAGGGGTCATGTCTGACCTCAGCTTCAAAATCCAAGCATTCTCTCTACTCTCAGTGATAGCCCAAATATCACCGCCTCTACTAGTAACATTTATAGTCTCAATGATCCTGAAGCTAAATGTATGTGTACAGTCTGTATCCATGACATGTTTGGCTAGTGCATTAGTACCATTGTTAATCCTGATGTTATACATATGCTCACGCATTCGATCCCTCAAACATCTGTTCGTCTTGCCAACATAAAATGATGAGCAGATGTTGCACGTGGCCAAATAAACAAGGTCTCTGGACATACAATCCCCTCTAGCTTTGAAGGGGTATGAAATATGGGTAGTGGGATGTATAAAGACAGAGTCCCCACAAATAAAATCACAAAAATTGCATTTACCACACTTCATTGTTCCATGTGGAAACATGGTTTCAGGACTATTGGTCATCCTGTCACATAATAACCTTTTAATATTCCTCTTGTTCTTGTACCTAAAACGTGGGCAATCACCAACTATACCTCTAATATATGGATCCACCAACAAAATGTCCCAGTGCTTCCTCACAACATCCTTAATATCACCTACATCTTTGGTATAAAACAGTGAGAAGGCAGTAGAGCCACTAACAGTGGTATCAGAAGCACCTGGTGTGCCCACATTAAGACACAGTTCAGAGAAATACGGAGCAGCTGCTCCAGATCTTAACTCAAAAATACTCTCATGACCTTTCATGATGTCATCCGTCTTATATCCCCGAGATGCCAACCTCCTGTCCAGATCTAACAAATCCTGACGAAAACCATGCTCAGTGGGGTTGTACCTAGAGGTCCTCATACTCTGTCCCCTAACAATATTATGGAAGATGTAGCCAGGATGCATACTATGTCGATGTAAAATAGAGTTCTTATGACATGGCTTCCTATACACTCCAGTATTAATAGAGCCATCGGATAGCCGCTCAACAAAGATGTCCAAAAAAGGGAGCCTAGTATAAGAAAACTCATAACTAAATTTAAGATACTCAGTACAAGCATTCAGGTCCATTATGTAGGATTCTAATAGTTCCACTGACCCCTTCCATAACAGGAAGAGGTCATCCACAAAGCGCCTATAGAAAGAAACATAAACCAAAAAACTTGGATGGGAAGTCATATAATCCACCTCCCATTCAGCCATAAATAGGTTGGCGTAGCTATTGGCACAAGAAGTGCCCATAGCCACGCCATCCAACTGTAAAAAGAACTCCTGTTCAAAACCAAAAATATTAGTATGTAGAACAACATCCAAAAAAGTTAACAATACACCAATCCTTTCTTCACTGTATCCTGAATGACTACAAAGATGTCGCTTGATATAACCCAGACCTATTTGGTTGGGGATAACGGTGAAAAGGGAATTCACATCCAAGGTAACAAATAAATAATCTTGATAATCAGGCACATTTCTCAAGTGATCATAAAGATCAACTAAAAACTGCTTAGTATCCTTCAAAATAAACGGGTGAGCATCAACAACAGGTCTCAGAAACTTCTCCAAATATAAAGAGAAGGGCTCGGTCAACCACCCACCACCTGACACAATGGGTCGAAGTGGTGGGTTGACCAAACTCTTATGAATCTTCGGCAAACCTTTAATAGAGGGGACTAAAGGGTGAGGCACCTCCAAAAAAGAATACAGGGAATCATCTATCAAACCCTTATTCAACAAATCCTCCAAAACAAAACAAAATAAAATAAAATAACTACTGGAGTGTATAGGAAGCCATGTCATTAGAACTCTATTTTACATCGACATAGTATGCATCCTGGCTACATCTTCCATAATATTGTTAGGGGACAGAGTATGAGGACCTCTAGGTACAACCCCACTGAGCATGGTTTTCGTCAGGATTTGTTAGATCTGGACAGGAGGTTGGCATCTCGGGGATATAAGATGGATGACATCATGAAAGGTCATGAGAGTATTTTTGAGTTAAGATCTGGAGCAGCTGCTCCGTATTTCTCTGAACTGTGTCTTAATGTGGGCACACCAGGTGCCTCTGATACCACTGTTAGTGGCTCTACTGCCTTCTCACTGTTTTATACCAAAGATGTAGGTGATATTAAGGATGTTGTGAGGAAGCACTGGGACATTTTGTTGGTGGATCCATATATTAGAGGTATAGTTGGTGATTGCCCACGTTTTAGGTACAAGAACAAGAGGAATATTAAAAGGTTATTATGTGACAGGATGACCAATAGTCCTGAAACCATGTTTCCACATGGAACAATGAAGTGTGGTAAATGCAATTTTTGTGATTTTATTTGTGGGGACTCTGTCTTTATACATCCCACTACCCATATTTCATACCCCTTCAAGGCTAGAGGGGATTGTATGTCCAGAGACCTTGTTTATTTGGCCACGTGCAACATCTGCTCGTCATTTTATGTTGGCAAGACGAACAGATGTTTGAGGGATCGAATGCATGAGCATATGTATAACATCAGGATTAACAATGGTACTAATGCACTAGCCAAACATGTCATGGATACAGACTGTACACATACATTTAGCTTCAGGATCATTGAGACTATAAATGTTACTAGTAGAGGCGGTGATATTTGGGCTATCACTGAGAGTAGAGAGAATGCTTGGATTTTGAAGCTGAGGTCAGACATGACCCCTGGTCTTAATGCTAAGGTATCTTTGAAACCTTTTTTAAGGATGAGGAGACTTAGAGTTAAATAAGTTTGTGTCTGATAATTTATTTATTGTTTATTTTAATATTATTTCTAGTTAGTATGTTTAGTGACAAAAATAGGCTTATTGTATTTGAATTTTAAGTATGTTTTTAAGCATGTATGTATGAATTTTTATTGATAGAGGTTGTTGCTAAGGATTTTTATTGATAGAGCTTGTTGTTAAGAAGCTTAATTGAGTGTTTTTCCCGCCTTTAGAAGTATTTAAGACTCATTGATTTTGTACCCTGTAGTGAGTCTGATGAAACCGAAAGGTGAAAGCGCTAACTCTGGTACCTGTGTGCAATAAAGAAAACTGATTTTTATTTTGGACGTCTATTTCTTGGATTAGCTGTGGTGACTGAAGGTTGATGAGACGGATTAATGACATTTTATTTTACTACTCCTTTGAGCTGTGTTTCGCCCTAATACTCTGTTTGGTTTTTATTTTATTTTTGGCTGCTTGGATTGGGCGTTCACCTTGTTCCGTACCTCCATATATTACTTTATAATATATATATATATATATATATATATATATATATATATATATACATATACATATATATATATATATATATATATATACATATATATATACATATATACATATATATATATACATATATATATATACATATATATATACATATATATATATATATATATATATATATATATATATATATATATATATATATATATATATATATATGTATATATATGTATATATAGAGAGAGAGAGAGGGGGAGAGGAACAGGCTCATAATTATTGTGACAGATGGCTGTTGACAAAGCCATGGACCCAAGTTCAATGTTGACACTGCAGTGGCATCCCTACTGGAAAAAGCTCCACACACATTAACCACCGCATAGGTGGTAGTCTACCTAACACCGAAAGTGTGATAAGAGACCATGGGACACAGGTGGACTGTAGTCTCCCCTTCGATAATCACAGTGACACACTAGTCATGTAATCTGTCTACCTGCCACACCTCATCACAAAAGGTGTGTCATCTAGGGAAATATAGGTCAGTGTTCCCCTCAACTCATCACACATAAAGTCCATTACAGGGTATAATGCCCCATGTGGTATGTACCTCACAAGACATCCAGACAAACTGAAAATGACAAAGACATACCTCACAAAGAGTAATACCAGCCTCAAACAGATGCACTATGCAGACCATCCTACAAACCCACAACTACACTGTGTCACATACCGCCTACCCAGAGATGATGTCTGCCTAACATACTAAGCTATGTAAAAACCAGAGCTGTTGGACATGCTGCACGTAATCAGATCATAATCTCTACATGCTACATGCTCTAGGGACCCAAACCTTCTGACCACAATAAACAGCACATGCTGGAGGGATAGGTTCCCATCTCAGAGACATCCCATACCCTGGAACAAACCAACTATCCATAGCAAACAAAGCTCCCAATCAGCAGTCATCATAATTAATCATGAAGATTGTATGGGAGATAATGAATACAGCCAGGCATTCAGCTCTGTGACACTGCTTGACAGGGCCACGTGACATGCAATGACCTGTGTGTCAAAGGCCAGGGTAGC
The DNA here is from genome assembly GCF_019279795.1 of Protopterus annectens. Taxonomy (NCBI): domain Eukaryota; kingdom Metazoa; phylum Chordata; order Ceratodontiformes; family Protopteridae; genus Protopterus; species Protopterus annectens. The sequence goes on along the minus strand of NC_056744.1, from coordinate 1,513,416,538 downwards.
ATATGGCTAGGCTTCTATAGGCCCTAGGGCCAATAGCCTCATACCTACCTATGAGGTGATACACACCCACATGTACCTGTTACAAGAATTGCTATGTGAGCTTGACCAAGTGTGATGGTACATGTGTTGGTGAATGTGTCAGAGTTAGGTTTATGTGTGCTAGCATAGTGGGAAACTGTTTTTGTCATGGTAGTATGTGTCCTAGCTGTGATCCCAGCAAAAGCTGTGTATACAATTGCTAGGCTGAAAAAGCTGTATGCCATATGTCCTGACATAGTCCCTTGTTGTCAACTGTGGTGCCCATTGTAGGCCAAAGCAGTACATGCATGCTTATTGAGTGCTACTGCTGGTGAATCCAACCTCTGTAATGAATTATAGTACTACCTGAGTCTGTATGCCTAAACAGCACAGTATGGTCTACGTCCACACTGACTGGAACCACTGTTCCATGTGTTCCCTGTAGTCCTCATTGATTACATACCTCAGGCAAATGGTCTTGTAACTACTGCCACAAAGCACTGTAAGGTACACGGGTAAAGGTCACCTGTGTTGCCATACCTTTGTGTCTGGTATGTATGTTTGATGTGTGTGTGTGTGTATTCCTGTACCATGGCCTTGGTCATATGTGTGTTACAGGATATAGGTGTGTATCTAGCAACATGTATAGTGTAGTACAGCAGTATGCCACCTATATTTATGAATGAGCACATGTGATAGGCAGGGGTCTGCCATCAACAACTAGTGTGGTATACTGGTGAGACTGTCACTGGACTTCACAATCATTGCAATGGATTACACTTATCATGATGCATTAGCATGATATATACCGCCTGTGCTTGGGTTGTGCATTGTGTTGCATACAGTGTGCAATGTACTGTTGTATAGTATTACATACTGTTGTAAGTTTGTTGCTGTGCAAAACATGGTTAGATATATAGAGTGTGTCAGGCACTGTCAGCCAGTTGTGTGTTGAGTACTGACATGTGGTATTGAAAGTGTGTATCTTCTGACAGCCAATAGGTTGCTATACATGGCGGTTAAGTGATAACTGTACATTAGTAATATACGTGTGCCTCATGACTTGCTCACACAATTTGTTTCATTGTCTTCCAGGGCTATATCCCACCATCGAAATCCTGCCTATAGCACAGCGGAGGAGGAGGTAATAACAGCAAGCTTGGTGCAGCAGTATGCCCTGCTGTTTTCTAGAGCCAGCCAGGACCAGCATGAGTGGACTGTGCTGTGGCAGGAGCTTGTCCGTCGGGTAAATGACATAGTTATGCATAACCGGACATATGAGCAGGTATGCCATCACTGCAGTGATTTAATTAGACATGTCCTGCAGCGTGTGTCTGATATCCACAGACAGCAGCTTGCCACAGGTGGGGGAGTAGCCATCCATCCCCCCTCACCAGAATGGAGGAGCTGCTCCTGAGCCAGGTGGCTCCTGGCCAACAACAATTGCAACAACTAACATATGTCATCATGGAGGCCGGAGTCACCCAGCAGGCTGACACGGAGCATGCAGGTAACATGGCATAGCTGTAGAGTACTGTTACCTCAATTGTTAGAGCATGCTTATGTGAGATGTGTACTGTGTAGTTATACGATGTGGTGCCTAGTGTTGTGCAATGGTAATAAATAGGAATACAAGCTGTAGACCTGTGACTGTCAACCGTTGTACTACTGTACGATTGCAAACACGCAGTAGCAATGCCACAGTTTTTAGCACTGACGAAGTGTCTCATATCCTTGTAGGTCCCTCTGGTGTGACAGCAAGACAGCTGACCCATGCTGGTGAGTGTGTTCTACCTTTAACACTGCTAATTAAATGTGCATGTCATAGGTGAGGTGTAGGCCATGTACACGTAACACACATATGCATAATGCATGCTGTGGATGTTTGCTGTGAGACTATGCATGTCCCAGTAATGTGGGTAGCTGCCTAAAGCACATACAATACAGCATTCCACAGAAGTGTGTCAACACTGATGTGGACATTGGATAGGCAGAGTCGATACACATGCACACAAGATACACAACACTGTCATACGCTGTACAAGTTAACATGCCACACATGGTGTATTCAGACGTCCACTGTAAAGTCACACTACAGTATCCCACACTTCATCCACACAGCACACGTAACATACCTGAGGGGTAGATGCCTCACATGTGGCTGTGTGACACTCTTCAGCACAGTACACATTCATGGTAGGCAATGTCCCCTATTGTGCACCTTACAAACCCATGTAACAACTGGCTGTGAAATGGTGAATGTAGCCATGGTACTGCATGCCCAGTACAGCATGGTATGTGCTGGTCTGGAACACATTAGTAGCCTTGACTGACCATGTGATGCTGCATGATGATGGCTCATGGTAGTACACCCCATCCAGTCACAGTGACCACAGTGCTACACATAGCATGACCTGCTATGCACCTCAGTGTTGTGTGTGTGTAAACATAGGCATCTATACATGGTATGCATAGCAATCATCATTTGTACAAAGTGACACATATATATCTTGTCATGCTATTGAGTGTATAGGTCACATGACACACACTGTGTCTGTCTGATGTGTAATGTTGCAGTTGTGTTGTACCATGCCATGTCACGTCTGGCACTGGCATGTCCACATAATGTCCTACACACACCATAACCACTGTACAATGGGCATGTTGTGCAACGGTATTCCATCAGGTAGACATGCACTACTCATCCCATGTGTATACATTGCATGCATGTGCTAATCCTGTGTCCACATTTATCTGCTGAACACAAAGATGTTCTCATCAGACATGGCTATACATGTGACACACAGATAAACATCCAGCCATGGTATATACACCTGTGTGAGAAGTTGCACTGAACATTGCAGAGCTTATAACACTTGCACAGCACTGTCGTGCCCATGTACACAGTGCGTTCCAGGGTGAGGCCAATCAATGAACAACAACAACACACATGCATCAAACACATGTATACAGTTATTGGCAAGGGCTGTCAACACACGCACTGCATGCTGTTGGGAAACACATGTCCTGCATGCTGACATGTGTGATATAACTGCTTGCCTTGTGATGCTGTACCCCACCATCACACGCTACTGAGTATGTTCTGGACTGCTGGTGGTGTGTGTGTGTGTGTGTGTGTGTGTGTGTGTGTGTGTGTGTGTGTGTGTGTGTGTTTAAGTGATGAGTGCATTTGTGGGCATGTGTGCATGTGTTCGTGTGTTAGTGTGTGCATGTGTTCATGTGTGTATGTGTTCATGTGTATATGCGTTCGTGTGTGCATGTGTTCGTGTGTGCATGTGTTCATGTGTGCATGTGTTCATGTGTTCATGTGTCTGTGTGTGCATGTATTCATGTGTGCATGTGTTCGTGTGTCCATGTGTTCGCATGTCCATGTGTGCGTGTGTTCGTGTGTTCATGTGTTCGTGTGTGCATGTGTGCATGTGTGCATGTGTGCATGTGTTTGTGTGTGCATGTGTGCATGTGTTCATGTGTGCATGTGTGCAATTGTGCATGTGTTCGTGTGTTCATGTGTTCATGTGTTCGTGTGTTCATGTGTTCGTGTGTTCGTGTGTTCATGTGTTCATGTGTGCATGTGTGCATGTGTTCGTGTGTGCATGTGTGCATGTGTTCATGTGTGCGTGTGTCCATGTGTTCATGTGTGCATGTGTTTTAACATCCTGTACAGATGGTAAAGTGTGTTTACTGTCTCCCTCTCACAGGTCCTGAGGTATTGTTGGATGAGTGCAGCAGGGAACCTGATGTCACTGCCACAAATAGTAGGCATGATGATACATGGGTTCATCGTTGGTCCGCCAATCGACAGTACACAGCTTTCCACTCTGTCTGTGTGCACATACATACTGCCAATACATCCCTCAACACCAATGGCCTTAGCTGAGGAACAGCATACAGTAGGCATTGACCAGGATAGTGTGGTATCAATGGCACATGCAACCCCACACAGCAGCGATGCCCAGACACCTGGAATGGTACCACATAGGCATATTTCCAGGGGTTCTCATGGGAGCACTGCTGGTCGTAATGCCCCTGGCAGACATGCCCCCACAGGTCTCACAATCTCAGGTATGTTCAGGGCTGTAATGCAGGCACAGGCACATATGGAACGGTACAGCAGGCTGGGACTTAGGGTGCAGAAGGCTCATAACACCGCTATCAATGACAGTATCCATGACCTTGCCGGTGCCATCCGTAATTACACCGAGGTCATTGATAGACATTGGAGTGAGACACTAGATGTCCTCCGCAATGTAATGCCCATGCACAAGGACAGTGCAGGATGGCTGAGACGTCGATGTGGACGTATGCCAGCAACTTCATCAGCTGACAGTCATCACAGATGGCACACAAGTCCCAGCCGCTCCCGTACTGCCAGTACCAGCCCCAGCAATGTTGGGGCTGGCCTGTCGATAGACCGTCCTAGACGACCACGTGCACGTGGCTCTGGCCAGTCCCAGCAGGGACATGGGTCCAGTCAACATCCCTCTGCCTCTGACGATAATACCCAGTCTGTTGTAGTACCCAATACTGTCTGTGTCACCCCTGCCAGGCACAGGTACTGTGCCCGTGGCCAGAGACAGTGATCTGTACAGCCTGGCAGGTACAGTCTGTGGCTGTCCCACAACCTCCCGTATTAGGCAGCCACAAGGTGGAACTGTGTGCATGCAGACACACACACATAATCCAAACACCTAGGGCTAACACATACACACACACATCACATCAACACTGACCCATACTGTGCTGTTGGCCCTCACACACACACACATACATGTCGATTGGATGGGTCAGTGTTGGGCTCTGGCAAACCAATAACACACCTTGTGCATATGATGAAACTGTGCCACCTCCTGTCATCTGTGACTGTGATGCAGGAACAGGCTAACATGGTGCTGATGCACAGGGTGACCTAATAGCAGTGTAGCAATGTTAGCATGTTGTCAACAGTAAAGTGTAATGATATCCTTGTAGGTATATCTGAGCAGGCATGATGCATTAAAGCTAGGAATATCAATCTAGTATTGTTTACACCAGTTTTAATTCCAAACATGGATTGTCCACCCATGTGCCACTTGTCTGATGTGTGTGGTACTGGCAGCATGTGTTGGTGAGTGGATGGTACGTGTGTGATGTATGCAGTACAGATTTGCAGGTCTACATTTGTGAACATGGTGGAGGTGCACTGTCTGCATGTATGTGCATGGTGGACACATGGGAAGGGTGGCATGCCCTGTATTACACAGTGTTAACACTTCATAAGTCCTATTGGTGGCCAGTATGCATTTTACTTCACATATGTTACAACTTGTGTACACATGTGTGTATGACATGGTTTGACACTATGCTGTGGGTGGTAGTGTTAATATCAGTCATTGGTTTGCATTCTGGTAGTGTACATAATCTCAACAGCCTGATTTTAACCAATTGTTAGATGATGTTTTGACAACTGACACACATCTGTAGGGTACACAGAAGCATATGAATCCTTCCAGTAATATACTATACCAGTTACCAGTGGTATTGACTGCCACACATTCCCATGACCACTCCTGTAGGCATGTGGCCATCCTAGTTACTAGCAGACACACTAGGGATATGTCCGTCCACATCTAGTAATGCATACAGTGGCCTACAATGCATTCTCTGGATTAGACACTCATCCTCCACAAGGGTAACATACAGACAGATACCTGTTGACAAACCCATGCTGTGAAGCTATGAGCCACCTATAGCATAGTCATCCACATTTACTACTCATGGTATCCTGACAGTACCACATTGGTAGTAGCCCACGACATGTAGCAGGGGTACCGATGTGTATATACAGCCACATGTGATGTCATCTGTCCTCTGATATTCACATTCCCAAAAGTATGCTGATGTCCGTCAGTGTATCACATAAGCAATAAGGGGTCCGTATGCATATCCACAGAGTTGTTGTACACCTATACTGAATTCTCATTATTGGCAGACTGTGTTGTGTTTGAACATGTCTGTGATATGCCCCAGTCATGAACCCTCACCCACACTATTCTATACGAACTGTCATGTGTGTGTGTGACACGGATGACCTAGGGCACAGATCCCTACAGTGGCTGGCCTTGTCACATACATACATATGTGACCAACAGTTTGTGAATCAGCAGAACAGACTGTCAATGGTAACAGATGTATTAGTGTAGAAGGCAGGCTTCAAACCTGTGATGTGATTGAGGTCACATGTACATCTATGTCTTTGCCACACAGTTAACAATTGAGGTCACATGTACATCTGTGTATTTGCCACACAGATACCTGACGTGTGCAATGCACATACTGTTGTTTTACTGATATGTCATACATTACTAAAAGCAAAACCCAAAACACTCTGATCAACAGTGTCTCACATACACACACACACACACACACACACACACACACACACACACACACACACACACACACACTTAGAAATTGCAGGATTCAAACCCCTACCTAACTATGTTATGATACTTGAGAGATACGCATTAACACGATGCACTATATCCTTTACTGGGGGTTTTCATTTACACTGCTGTATTTGTGGGATACTGACATCAAGAGACTGGCCAAAGGGGAATTTACCTCTTTGAATGTGTTTTGCTAGGCTCCAAAAAAGCCACTCCTCTCAAAGCATTCACACACATACATACACATACGCCCCCACACACACTCAGCATTTGCAGGGTTCAAACTCCTACCTAACTATGTTATGAGCGTCCTCTCCTGCTCAGCTGGTGAATCTGGGAATATTGAGGCAATGTTACAATTGCCTCATGTACACAGACAACCCTCTCCTCCTCCCACAAAACACAAATACATGCGAGAGATGCAACTATATAGCCAAACTGGAGGCTGAGCTCTCTCAACTCAGGACTGGCAAAACCAGACAGGAGGAGAAGGTAACCACACACACCATAAACCCAGTCTCACACAGAACTACAAATCAAACACATAAACACACAAAGACATACTCGGAGGCACTGATCAAAAATCTACCAAAACAGCAGAGGCCTCCAAAGCAGACACCTAAACAACTGCCACCTCATGACATAAAACAAGCAACACATAGATCACAAAGTCAGTGCGCAAATCAGTCACAGCCCTTAAGGCCAAACACAATGCCAGACACACTTGTCATAGGTGACTCCATAGTCAGACACACTGACGTCCCACTCACCAGACTGAACAAGGAGAGGGTCACAGTAAGCTGCCTGTCGGGCGCTAGAATCCGCCACATAACACAAGCACTCAGCAAGTACAAGTATGACTCAGTCATTGTCCATGCCGGTGACAATGACCTGAGACGTACCTCCCTGGACTACATGAAAAGAGCATAAAGGAGCTCTCAGATTATGTAGCCCAGGCTGGTATGACCCTGACCCTGAGCAGTATTCTACCTTCAATGATGCCACAATACAGAGACAAAATTATCAGTTTTAATAATTGGCTTAATTTCTGATGTCATTCTAAGGGGATCCAATGTCTGTCTGCCTGGAATGACATGCTTGACAAGCCGCGCTGCTTCGCAAGGGACGGCTTGCACCTGTCACCCCTGGGTTTCCGGATATTGGCAAAGGCTCTTGCCACCCCCATAGTGCCTTTTTTAGACAAGGCTCAAATTCTAAACCCACCGCCCTACAAAACAATAATGGAAAAAAACTAAGGGTAATGCTGCTCAATGCCAGAAGTCTAAATCTCAAGATGAACGCCCTCGAAGCCCTCCTCAGTATGGAGAACATCGATGTCTGTGCTGTGACTGAAACCTGGTTCAAGGCTCCTGAGAGCACCCCAGCACTATCAGGTTTTACCTCATATCATGCGTTCCGGCCCCAAAACCCGGACCATACCACAAAAGGAGGGGGTATATCCATATTCATCAGGGATACCTACACCTCCAGGCTGGTGGCAACTCACGAAGCATCAGAGACCATTCAGGTGCAATTAACCATAGGCAAAACTGCTCTACAGTTTGTAGCACGTTACAGGCCACCCTCTCAAACTCAGGAACCCCACACAGCCTTCCTGAAGACACGGGAGAGTATAAATGTCTCTCCAAACACCATCATATTGGGTGACTTCAACTACCCAAACATAGACTGGGAACATTACTCAAGCCCCAATACCCTAGCCCAAAGGTTCCTGGAGTTCATAAACTCAAATGCTATGGAACAACGTGTCACCATTCCCACAAGAGGTGAAAATATACTAGACCTGATCATCACAAACATGGGGACAAAATGCTCCACACCAGAAGTATATCTCTCATTGGTGAGATCAGACCATAAACTAATCTCACTGGAGATCCACATCCCGCCCCCACCCCCAACAAAAAAGACCACAGTGAAGAACTTCTCAAAAGCCAACTTCACACTTCTTAAGACTGGTGTGGTATCCTTCAAGGCCTCTGAGCCATTGGAAACCACAACCCACGCTGCTGAATCCCTTACAAATGCTTTCTACTAGCACCTCCAGGATTGCATGGATCAAGCAATCGCAAATAAAATCAAGACCCTTTCCACCAAAGGCAAGCGCCCGATCTGGTGGACCCCAGCCATAAACAAACTTTACAACAAGAGGAGAAAGCTACTACAAGATAGAGCAAAATACCTAAAAGGGAAGACATCTCTGATCAATACTAGTAAAAAACTATGATCACTCATAAAATCATCCAAGGCCAACTTTGAGAGAAAAATCGCCAAGGACTCAAAAGACAATCATAAGGCCTTCTTTAGCTATGTTAGAAATCTGGGTGGAAACTCTCAGATATGCTCAGAATTAGTCCAAAATGATACAAAAATCACTGAACCCACAGACACTGCAAACATACTGGCAGACAGGTTCAGTGAAAATTTCTCCCCTCCTTCCCCCCAAAAGGAGAAATATCTATCCCAGCAGAGTGTAGCCTCCCAATCATCTCAAATGCCCAGGTGAGAGCTGCTCTCTCCAAAGCTAAAAACACAGCATCAATGGGACCGGATGGTGTCCCTGGCTGTGTGCTACATGAACTCAATGAGGAACTAAACCCACACATAAGGCTGCTGTTTAATCTTAGCCTTACCACAGGATACGTACCCAAAGAGTGGCGTACGGCAACTGTGGTCCCACTCCACAAAGGCGGTGCTTCTACGGACCCTGGTAATTACCACCCCATAAGTTTAACAAGCCTGGTCTGCAAAGCTATGGAGAGGATCATAATGGAACTCATAAATAAAGACATAGGGGACCTACAGACATTGAATCCTACCCAATTCGGCTTTGTCAAGGGCAGATCATGCCTCTTGAACTTGGTCGACTTTTTTGAAACAGTCACCAAGGCCATTGATGAGGGTAAGGCAGTTCACACAGCCTACCTTGACCTTGCAAAAGCTTTCGACACAATACCCCACTCGGGTATCATAGAAAAGCTCACCAGCTTAAATGTAAACCCATATGTCACAAGATGGGTTGCAAACTGGCTCAAGGACAGAACCTACAGGGTTAGAGTTGCTGGTGCCATGTCAGACTCCAAGCCGGTCACAAGCTGTGTCCCACAGGGCTCAGTCCTGGGCCCCCTCTTGTTCGGCATCTACTTTTCAGAAGTGCAGGCAAACATAGGAGGATTGTGGCTGACGAAGTTTGCAGATGACTGCAAACTGGGCGTCATAGTTGAAAATCCATCAGACACAGATATCCTTCAGAGAGGTCTCATAGAAATGGATAACTGGTGCCAGAGCCATGGCCTTAAGCTAAACGCCAAAAAATGTATAGTCATACCCTTTGGTAAAAACAAGGTAACCCCAAGTTACCACATAGGTGGCAATCCATTAAGCACAAAAGAGGTTATCAGGGACCTATGGACCCAAGTTGACAGTAACCTTTCTTTTGACACTCACATTGCCAAAGTGGTTAGGAGGACCTTCTACATTGCCCACCTGATTATGAAGGGATTCACATCCAGATCAAGGGAGGTCATTGTTCCCCTGTACTCTTCACTTATCAGACCAATGATTGAGTACAATGCCCCATTCGGAATGTATCTTACCCGACACCTGCAGCAATTGGAAAGACTCCAAAAGTTCCTCACCAAAAGGATAAAGGGGCTCAAAAATATGCCATATGCTGCCTGACTGAAGAAACTCCAGCTCTATTCAGTCGCATACCGCCTGCTCAGAGGTGACCTGTGCCTGACATACAAGGCCATGTCCAACCCGGAATTAATGGACATGCTCCACCTCAAAAATCCAAATCCACCAGAGCCACAAGAGCAAGAGACTTAAACCTCAACACGGATATAAATAGGACGTGCTGGAGGGACAGATTCATCACCCAGAGACTCCCTATGCTGTGGAACAGAATCCCAGTCCATGTGAGACAGAGCACCTCGCTGGCTCTGTTCAAGAGGAATCTTGACCAGTGGATGGGAGATCGTAGGTTTACCCCGGGGATCATCTCTGTATCACTGCTGGACAGAGGCACGGCAAACTAATGGGTATAGTATTCTTCAACCTAAGGGGTGGTGAAAGCCACACAACTCTGGGTAGGCTTATAAATGCCCTAGGGCAGATAGCCTAGTATGAACCTATGAACCTATGATACTAGAGAGATACCCATTAACACAACGCGCTATATGCTTTACTTGGAGTTTTCATTTCCACTGCTATATTTGTGGGATACTGATATCATCAGATTTGCCAAAGGGGAATTTACCTCTTAAAGCCCACTCCTCTCAAAGAAATCACACACATACACCCCCCCCACACACACACTCAACATTTGCAGGATTCAAACCCCTACCTAGCTATGTTATGATACTAGAGAGATACGCATTAACAAGGCACACTATTAGCTTTACTGGGTGGTTTCTAGTCTCCTGCTATATTTGTAGGTTGCTGACTTCATCAGACTGGACATGGTAATGTTTGTGCACTTTGTTTTATGCAATCTCAGGAATGAACCACATGGGTCAGCAGGTGTTACCAGCTTGTACAGGACTCCACAATTCATGGCTTGTGTGATCTATCCGTGGACAAATTACCATTCCTTCATATGACAATACATATTTATGCACAGATTGTTGAATTTGTGGATATGACATGTGTCTGGTATGTTGAGTAAGGGCTATTGATGCCGGTTATCGGTCAGATTGGTATTTTGTTGAGATATCTTTTGAGTACAATGCCCCATTCGGAATGTATCTTACCCGACACCTGCAGCAATTGGAAAGACTCCAAAAGTTCCTCACCAAAAGGATAAAGGGGCTCAAAAATATGCCATATGCTGCCTGACTGAAGAAACTCCAGCTCTATTCAGTCGCATACCGTCTGCTCAGAGGTGACCTGTGCCTGACATACAAGGCCATGTCCAACCCGGAATTAATGGACATGCTCCACCTCAAAAAATCCAAATCCACCAGAGCCACAAGAGCAAGAGACTTAAACCTCAACACGGATATAAATAGGACGTGCTGGAGGGACAGATTCATCACCCAGAGACTCCCTATGCTGTGGAACAGAATCCCAGTCCATGTGAGACAGAGCACCTCGCTGGCTCTGTTCAAGAGGAATCTTGACCAGTGGATGGGAGATCGTAGGTTTACCAGGGGATCATCTCTGTATCACTGCTGGACAGAGGCACGGCAAACTAATGGGTATAGTATTCTTCAACCTAAGGGGTGGTGAAAGCCACACAACTCTGGGTAGGCTTATAAATGCCCTAGGGCAGATAGCCTAGTATGAACCTATGAACCTATGATACTAGAGAGATACGCATTAACACAGCATGCTATATGCTTTACTTGGAGTTTTCATTTCCACTGCTGTATTTGTGGGATACTGACATCATCAGATTTGCCAAAGGGGAATTTACCTCTTAAAGCCCACTCCTCTCAAAGAAATCACACACATACACCCCCCCCACACACACACTCAACATTTGCAGGATTCAAACCCCTACCTAGCTATGTTATGATACTAGAGAGATACGCATTAACAAGGCACACTATTAGCTTTACTGGGTGGTTTCTAGTCTCCTGCTATATTTGTAGGTTGCTGACTTCATCAGACTGGACATGGTAATGTTTGTGCACTTTGTTTTATGCAATCTCAGGAATGAACCACATGGGTCAGCAGGTGTTACCAGCTTGTACAGGACTCCACAATTCATGGCTTGTGTGATCTATCCGTGGACAAATTGCCATTCCTTCATATGACAATACATATTTATGCACAGATTGTTGAATTTGTGGATACGACATGTGTCTGGTATGTTGAGTAAGGGCTATTCAGAGACTATGTGGGACGTGTGTAGTTCCTCTCAGTGATGTATGTCCTGGGTGGATGCCTTGCAAACAGTCTAGCAGGTTTGGGAACCATGATCTTCCCATGAACATACCACAGTTGGTAGGGTTGTGTGTTTGTCGGCTTCCAATAGCTCTGTTTATGACTTCAATCATGATGGACTACATGTCCTTGCAGTTCAGACCTCATAGGCTTATAGGACGTTAGTTCCCATGGTCTGGTGTGCACCAACACTTGTGGGGTGTGCCATATGTTGCTGTAACACATTCAACAGTTTCAGATTCGGTAGTGAGGGTGAGGCTCGACAGACTGTTCGGGTGCAGGGTCTGTTTGTTCTGTAGTTCACTTATGTCACATATAGGGGAACTGTGTAATCCAATTGATGCCATGTTTTTGGCTTTGGGAGGTACTGTTTACCCATTCCACATGCGGTATCTCCTGGTATGATGATAGGGCCTTTTGTCAGTGGGAGGTGGGTATGTATGTATGGGCCTGTCTGACAGGTTGTCGGCATTGTCAGTCAGGTACAGTTGGCCCTGACTCAGGACATATATGAGTGCACATTGTTATTTATGACATATCTGAAGGCAGTGTCATGGTTCTGTCTGGTCTCATTCGCAGATGATCTTTCAAAAACACTGACAAACATGAGCACTACACCCCTGTTGTGCTCTTTTACACACTTACCTCCCTACTGATCCTTTGTGATCAGTCAAGAGTATGTCATCATAATATCCTGGCATGTCCAAAAGTCGGTTTCATGTGTACTCTCCAGTCCAGCTGGTGATTATTGGACTTTTGACGCAATGTTACAACTGCCTCATGTACACAGACAACCCTCTCCTCCTCCCAACAAACTCAGATATATGTGAGAGATGCAATTATATAGACGAACAGGGGGCTGAGATCTCTTGACCCATGACTGGCACAGTCTATCAGGTGGTGAAGGTAACGACACACACCACAAATCCAGTCTCACATAGACCTATAGCGACAGCACAGACAATACATTACCACACATCGGAGGCCCTACATAAGCTCAACCTAAGAAGCGGAGACCTCCAAAGCAGACACAACCAACCACTACCCCACAACAATACCCACATATTACATAGTTCACAAAGTCAGTGTGCCACACAGTCACAACCCTTAGGGCTAAGGAACACACCTAATACACTTGTCATAGGTGACTCTTATTGTCAGACACACTGACATCCCACTCACCAGGCTGAACAAGGTGAAGGTCACTTTGAGCTGTTTGTCGGGTGCCAAGATCCACCACATAACACATGCACTCAGGTCACTCCACAGCAAGTACATATATGGCTCCATCATTGTCCATGCTGGTGTGAATAACCTCAGACGTTCCTCCCTGGACTACATGACATGTGACATAGATGAGCTCTCTGATCATGTCACCCAGGACAGTATGACCCTGACCTTGTGTAGCATCTTACCCTCACCAGGAATGATGTCACAGTATACAGACAAACTGATCACTTTTAACAGTTGACTGACATATTGGTGTCATTCAAAGGGGATACAGTGTCTGTCAGCCTGGGATGACATGCTCGACATGCCAAGTAGCTTCGCTATGGGCGGCTTGCACCTGTCACACCTAGACTTTCGAATACTGGCTAAGGCTCTTGCCACCCCCATAGTGGCTTTTTTAAGCAAGGCTCATGGCACAACCCACCTCCATACACGTTACAAGGTAAAAGAAACTAAGGGTAATGCTGCTCAACACCTGCTGTCTAACCCTCAAATGCACACACTCAGGACTCTCCTCAGTATGGAGGGTGTCGATATCTGTGCAGTAACAGACACCTGGTTCAGGCTCACGACAGCACACCAGCACTACCAGGTTATACTTCATGCCATGCTTTTTGGACACATGACTCAGACCAGCCAACATTACTGGGGGTGTATACATATACATCACAGATACACACACCTCCAGGTTATTAGCACTGCACAAAGCATCAGAGACCATTCATGTGCAACTGACAGTGGGCAAACCTGCCTTTCAGTTTGTAGCCTGCTACAGACCACCCTCCCAAACCCAGGTACCACACTCAGTATTCCTGGGAACACTGGAGGATATGTAGGTCTCTCCAAACACCATTATATTGGGTGACTGCAACTACCAAAACATTGACTGGGAATACTACACAAGCACCAACACCCTTGCACAACTGTTGCTAGCATATATAAACTCAAATGCTATGGCACACCTGGTCACTACACCCACAAGAGGGGAGAACATATTGGACCTGCTCATCACCAACATGGGGACTCTATGTTCCACACCAGAGGTATACCCCTCATTGGTAAGGTCAGACCATACATTTATCTCACTGGACATCCATATCCTGTCCCCACACCCATAGAAGGTAATCCCTGTGAAGAACTTATCATAAGCAGACGTCACACTTCTACAAAGCAAGGTGGTATCCTACAAAGACCCTGGGACAGTGGTAACTATGGCTCAGACCGCTGATTCCTTTACGTACGCATTCTATGGACACCTACTAGAATGCATGGATTGTGCTATCCCAAATAAAAACATGACTCACTCCTCCAAAGGCAGGGGACCTGTCTGGTGGACCCCGGACATTAATAAGCCATACAACGAAAGGGGGAGAATACTACATGATAGCGCACAATCCCAACATGGGAAGGCATCTCTGATCAGTACTGGCAGAAAGCTATGATCACTCATGTATTCATCTACGGCCCACTGCTAACGGAGATCCGCACCAGACACTGAGGACAATCACAAGGCCTTCTTTAGTTATGTCGGGAACCTGGGTGGAAACTCCAAGATATACTGTGAGTTACTGCATAATGACAAAACATACACTGAACCCACAGACATTGCTAACATCCTGGCAAACAGGTTCAGTGCAAATGTCTCCACCCCTATACCCCCTACACAGCAAATGTCCATCCCAACAGGGTGTAGGTGTGTGCTGCCCTCTCCAAAGCAAACATCACAGCATCAATGGGACCAGACAGTGTCCCGGCCTGTGTCTTACACAAGCTTCATGATGAATGTAACCCTCACATTAGGTCATTGTTCATTTTCAGAGTCACTACAGGATGTGTACCCAAGGAATGGCATACAGCAACAGTGTTCCCGCTCCACAGGGGTGGTGGCACAGTGGACCCCGGACAATATCGCCCTATAAGCCTAGCTAGCCTGGTCTGCAAAGCTATGGAGCGTATCATCACGGAACTCATACACATAGACATCGGGAACCTACAGACACTGTATCCTACACATTTCGGCTTTGTTGTGGGCAGATCTTGCCTCTTGAACCTGTTTTTAAACAGTTAACAGGTCCATAGATGTAGAGAAGGTTGTCCATACAGCTTACCTGGGCCTCGCATACACCTTCAACACAATACCCCACTCGGACATTTTACATAAGCTGACCAGCTTCGATATCGACACATATGTCACAAGATGGATTGCTAACTGGATCAGGCATAGCACCCACATGGTCAGTTTTGCAGGTGCCATGTCTGACTATACACCAGTTACACATGGCATTCCACAAGGCTCAGTCCTGGGACCTGTCTTGTTCAGTAAATATTTCCCTGACATAGAGGCTATCACAGGAGGAATATGGCTGACCATGTTCGCAGATGACTGCAAACTGGGTGCCATAATCAACTCTCCAGCTGGCACAAGCATCCTCAAAAAGGGTCTCTCAGAGATGGATAACTGGTGCCAGTGCCATGTCCTACAGCTAAATGCCATTAGATGCATAGTCATCCCCTTTGGGAATGACGTGCCCACACATTACCATATTGGTGGTAATCCATTAATCCATTATGTATGATAGGAGTTGTTATGGCTTTGGGGACACGAGTACTTAGTATTCTCACCTTTGACAATTACGTTGCCAAAGTGGTTAGACTGACCTTCTATATAGCCCACCTTATCCCATAAGGTTTCACATCTAAATCAAGTGAGGTCATTGTGCCCCTACAGTCATCAGGCCCATGCTTGGATACAATGTCCCATTTGGGATGTACCTTACCCGACACCTACAGCAACTGTCAGATTACCTCACCAAGTAGATCTAGGGACTCACATGGATGGCCTGCGCACTTCGGCTAATGTAACTCCAGCTATACTCAGTCGCTTACCACCTACTCGAATGCGATCTGTGCCTGTTGTTTAAAGACATGTCCAACCCAGATTCCATGGACATGATCCACCTCAGGATATCCAAATCCCTTAGAGCTACATGCTCCAGGGATGTAAGCCTCAGCACAGATGTTAATAAGACATGCTGGAGGAACAGATTGCTATCCCAGAGGCTCCACTCACTTTGGAATGGGATCCCAGTCCCGCATACGCAAAGCCCACCACTGACCACCTACAGGAGACATCTTGACGAGTGGATGGGTGATCATATGTTTAACCCTGGGATATCTTCTGTGTCCCTGCTAGACAGAGGCACATTAAAGTAAATGTAAATGAGCTATCTTGTGTGACCTACTATTCACAGGCAGAGTCTACCAATCTAACAGGGCTGCAATAGCCAAACACACTCTGGCTAGGCTTGAACATGCCCTAGGGCAGATAGCCTAGTATCAACCTCTGGATCTGTGATAATGTTCGGGATGCACATTGTTTATTGATGATACTGATTGCAGGTTTTGTTTCTTCTTTGCTTTCCCACTTTCTATGAGCAACCTAAGTATCTGCAGAACATATTTAATTTTGACAGGGTTCCTCTATATTATATACATGTCTGTTGTCATTTAACTGTGTGCACAAGGCAGATTGGTGGATAGTGTGAGGTTCCTGGGTTAACACATGCAACTGCTGGATATGTGTGGCCCACTGCTGTACTCAGTCATGGCCTAAGTGTGTGAGCAGGCCCAGTTCGGCTTTTCAGTGTTTTGTTGCCTGACATTTGTCTCATTTATTCAAGTGTGTGAGCATGCCCAGTGTGACCTTTCATTATGTTGCTGTCTGAGGTCCGCTACATTTGTAGATGTGTGTGAGCATGAGCATTATTAACATTTATACTATCTGTGTGTTGAAAATCAGGTTCTATTCTTACTGCAGGGCTCACCTTTGTGTCATAACTTGATGGGGATTATGCTATGCCTGCAGGGTTTCCATGAGATACTTTGCATAGACCTATCAACATTTCTTCATACAGGCTGACCACTGACATATTGTCATGGTTTAGTGGTTCAGTACTATGACTATAGTGCACAGTATCCTGGGTTCGAGGCCTGTCACTGCTTTATATTTTCATACTGAGCAGACCAGACTGCTTACGGGCCAGTGGGCAAATATGGGCATGTTGGCTTTTGTTCGGACATGCCCAACTTAGACCAAGCTTGTCCAACATTGCTCAACGTTAACCAACATTGCTCAACGTTGGCCATTATTGGTCAACATTGACCACAGTTGTGCTAGTTAGTGTGTGCAATTTTGTTTACATATACTGATTGGTGGTGAAAGCTGTTTAGCACTGCTTTATATTGCTTAACAGATGGCAATCATGCCTCAGGTGGTGCTGCAGGGCTGCCTATGTTGGATGCACATACTACACTCCTTATACATGTTTGAGAACAGGTAGTGTCAATTAGGCATCTCTTTTACTCTTTGTGCATGTCGGAGAGAGGTATCATTTCCAGGGTTCCTACTGGGCAAGTGTATGTGCTATGCGTTGCCTCTTTGCCAAGGCCAGGGCATACTGGGCATGCCTCCTTCTGCCTAATGGGGCAGGCTCAGGTTGTTCCTCCTCCAAGTCACGCTCTGCCTGTGATGGCCTTGGCAATGGTGGGGGGCTGTTTGGCCCGGGCCTATGCTGGTCCTGCTGCAGCTGTTTTCGCAGGATCATATTATGTAGCATAGCACATACCATGACAATTTGGGTACATATAGTTGATGAGTACTGCAAAGCTTCACCAGATGTGTCCAGGCACCGGAACCGTGACTTGAGCAGCCCAAACACACGCTCAATTACATTTCATGCCTGTGTGTGTGCCTCATTATGGTGTTCCTGTTCAGGTGCGTGTGAGTTTCTGATGGGTGTCATCAGCCACAGCTCCAGTGCATAGCCATCATCTCCCACTAGGTGACCTTGAGGGATGTCCCCATTGGCAAATGTCTGGTACAGCTGTGTCAGATGCCAAATATGGGAATCATGGTAGCTTCCAGGGCAGCCAGCACACACATTCAGTATTATGCCCTGGGCATCACACACAACCTGGCAGTTGATGGAGGGGAAGCCCTTGCAGTTAAAGTAGACCCTAACCCGCTCACCGGTTGGTGCTTTGATGCATATGTGCATGCAGTCGATTGCACCCACTACCTCAGGGTATTCCGCTATTTGCTGGAAGTGACGCATATTGCTGGCCAGTACCCAACGGGAATTGGGGAAATATACATGATCACCGACATGTGCTGACATAGCATCCAGGAACTGGTGCAGTACCCTGGATGCTGATACCTGTGATATCCCCATCATATCACCAGTTGGTCTCTGGAAGGTACCTGTTGCTAATATTCTTAGGCCAACACATACCTTGGTTTCCACTGGGATGGGTTCCCCTCTGTTGGTTCTGTGTGTGAGGCGTGGCCTGCACAGCTCAACAATTTGCTGCATGAGGTCTCTGTCCACTCTATAGTGCTCCACTATCTCCAGCTCATGTAGCCCCTAATAGGTTACCCTGGGCCTATACACTCTTCTCCGTCTCCTCACTGTGGGTTGTCCAGCAGCATTCACATTGTCACCACCCTCACCATGTTGCATATGTCGCCTTATAACACCAATGGCAGCCCCTAACATTTCTTTGTCTCAGTAAAGCTTTTTCAGTTTTCACTTCTATTAGCTTACTGCAGTGTTGCAGTGTCTCTGAGAGAAACATAGTGGAATGTTGTCTGCAGAGTTTTAAGTGCTGGGCTGGGCTGGGCTAGTGTACTGCCTGTGTAATTGCCTGATTCTAATTGTTTTCACCTGCCAGCTCTGCTAGTACTCCCTGGTTAACTTCCTACTATTTGTTGTGCTTCCTTTTCCCTTTCTGTTTCCTCAGGGGGCAGCGCTGCGCAAACAAGCACAAACACGCACACACAAGCTCACACGCGCGCACACATGCTTACATGGACTAACACTTGCTTACACGTGCACACAGGTGCAAACGCACTTACACAACTTTAAACAACCTTACATATGCTTACTCCGGCTTAGATGCGCACACACAGTCTTACTCGGTTCTACATGCACGTATACACGTTGCAGGCACTTCTACAAGAAACTTTGGTGTTATCCACGGCATACACCTTCAACTTCTTGCCTTTAGCTAGGATACCTGTTGATACACCTCTTCCAGTGATGGGCAACTGACAGCATACACATGCCACTCTGCTCCAATGAGCTTCACTTCTTTCATATATCCCCCCCGTGATGTCACCTATCTTCTACTCTGATACTCCCCTTATCCTACTCCTACACTCCACTGACTGTGCTCATTTGCTATGTAAACTTGGGATTCACTATCCTTACCCTCATTTGCATAGGATTGCCTACTAATGCTTGGCTACATGTCTTAGACTGAGCTTCCCCCCTTAGCAACCTCTACTCGGTAGCCATGTTCTCTTTAGAATGCTATTCCCTTGAATTCCACATTTGTGGATTTTAATTCTTGTGTTTCGGGTTTTTAGAGTGCACTGCATTTGCGCGGCACTGCGCTATGCTTAAACATCAGCGATCGGGATAAAAAAAAATTTATTTTTATTTTGCATTGGTGAACATTGCCAATGGGCGTATTTGTGGCCATTGGCATGCTTCCTCAACTGGATGCATCCTTTATTTGGAACTGTCACGGCTCCATTTTGCTATTTGCAGAACCGTACTCAGTTGTCAACTGAGTACATTTCTGAAAATAACACTAATCTTACTCGGACAGGTTCAGGTTTCCTGGATCGCAAATTTACCTCATTTGCATAGCTTTCAGCAGCAAATGAGGTAATTTGCATATCCTAGCCCTGTCCATTTAAGACTCGTTTTGGGAGCTCTGTTGCACACCCCTACCGGCTGTTCCTGGATCGCTCGGCAGACATGATGGCTGCATGGAGTCTTACTCTACTCTTAGACTCCATGAAAGCCTTCGTGAATCCAGCCCTTTGTTGCTTTCCAGGAGCCAAATTATAGCCATGCCCTAATCTGTTAAGCAGACATCTTAATGGATTAAGGGCAAGATAAAACAGCAGCAGTGACAGAGAGTCACCCTGGAATATCCCCCTTTGAATTTTTATCCCTGGAATAATAATTTGGCCTTTATCATGGCTTAACTGCAGAGTGGTTTGCCACTGCTTTATGGCAGATGTGATATAGTTTATCAGTGTAGGGTGTATCTTGTACATTTTAAGTACTGTTTTATCCATGAATATGGGATACTGTCAAATGCTTTTTTGTAGTCTATCCATGCCATACATAGATTCTTCCCCTTTTTACAGTTCTCCACTATGACTTTATTTAACAACAAATGAGCCTTTGTTCCATATGACTTTCATTACCTTTTTGTTCTGTTGCCACAATTGAGTTTTCTTCTAGATAACTATAAACTCTGTCAATATCAATTCTGGTGTATAGTTTATACATCATCGGAAGGCACATTATTGGTCTATAGTTTTTAGGGTAGCTTGCAGGCTCTCTCCTAAGTAGAACCATTGTTTTTCCTGTTGTTAACCATGTTGGTGTCTTTTCAGGATGCACATATAAATAGTTCTTACTCATGGTTAAATCTTCATGCAAAGATGTCAATGCCTTTAGCTAGAAGTTAGCTATTGCATCTGGGCCTTGGAGTTTTCTAACAAGAGGCTTTTCTTAACTTTGTTTCAATTTCTTTGAACGTTACTTCATCCCATTTCATATCCTGTACATTTGAAATTCTTATACTTTCTTTTACTTCTCTTCATTTAGTACCTTTGTTATGTTCCATAGGATCTTCATGGATATTTCTCCAAAATTTCTTCTTTTTTGGTGGTCTCTCAGTTCCTTTTGCCTTGTTTCCCAATTCTCTATAAAACTTTTTTGGGTCATCAATAAATTGCTTATTTTGTACTTTTTCCTTTATATTTGTCTACATATCTTCTAGGTTTTTCTGCCTGTGCTGATATTTTTAGTTTATTATTTGTGATACTACATGATAAATCCTTACCTGTTATAGTACTGTGCATTGCTTTTATCACGTCTGTTTTTCTAAGCATTTTTGTTGATCTATTTCCTCTTCTATACTCTTCTAACAATAACTCTTCTTGTCTTAATTGCCTTATAGTTTTCTCTTTTCAATACTTCCATGATGCCATTCGATTTCTCCCCATCCTTTGCTTTACTATCCTTTGTTCTTCTAGTAGGACTTAATCTGTTTTTAATTTGGCTGCACAGTAATGTATCCTATTTACTTCTGTTATATTGCATGAATCTCTGTGGGCAGTCCTAATTACTGTGTTCATTTGTTTTATCAAACTTTTAACTTTTGGGGTTTATTGATCTTCTGCAGTCTATTTCTTTCACTGATCTTAATATGTCTATCCATCTCTATTAAATAAAGTAACTCTTCTCTTAGATCATTTTCTTGTAAACTTAGGGAACATTTTTTTGTTCTCCATTTCCTGCAGGCATTCTATAGAAAGTTCCTGAGCATCTCTGTGTGTCATGTTCTTTTCAGTTTTTCCCTGTGTCATCTCTTCCTCTTTAATATGGGAACTCACTGGTCTATCACTCCACATCACTGACTGTGGCAGATTTGCAAGTTTCCTGTTCTTTTCCTTGCTACATAGCTCCAACAGATCATTTGTACTGGTTTCCTGTGGAAGGCTCCAAGGTATCTTCATATGTCAACTGATTAGATGCTTCCCACCCCACTGTTTTCTCTTTAATTTGGGTGTCCATTGCTCCATCCTGTTATGTTATCCGAGTTAAATTTTCTACACTAAATCCTTCACTTTGCAGGTAATCTATAACTCCGTTTCTATTTCTTTAATTTCTCCATTACTAGTCCTCTTTTCTGCTTTTCCTCTTTGTTTTCTTATTTTTTGTATTGCAAAATGTTCCATGTCTGGATGTCTTAGCCTGTATTTCTCTTCAAATATCTTTGGTGCTGCTCTTTTTGCACTGGTTAGTTTTTCTTTCTCCTTTGCATAAATACTGCAGCATATTAAATCTCTTTTTCATTCCAGTGTCCATATTTCTTTTTCAGAGGACTCCTGAGCCTCGGGTTTCTCCTTATTTTGGGGACTCATTTTTCCATCATGCTGTGATATAACCTGTCTTTGACTTTCTACACTGAATCATTCACTTTGCAAATATTCTATAACATCAGCTTCTATTTTCTTAACTTCTATTTGACTAATCTTCTGTTCTTCATTCCCTTTTTGTGATATTATTTTGTTTATTGTGAAATTTTCCATATCTGGATGCCTTTGCCTATATTTCTCTTTGAATATCTTTGGAGCTGCCTTTTTTGTGTTGATTAATTTGACTTTTTCCTTTCCATATATACTGCACCATATAAGATCTCTCTTTCCTTCCCATGTCCATATTTCTTTTTTATACCCTTTAAACATCTTTAAATTTTGTTCTTTAAATTTTTGCACCTCCTCAGTTGCTTCTTTTTTTTAAACGGCACATGGTTTCTTAGTGTATATAGTGTTTTTCATTATCTGTTGTATTAATGAAAACAAATTTTTATTTGAAACGTCTGCCAGTTTTTCTTATGGAAGTATTTTTCTTTCCTCTAATTTCTCTCGTAATCTCTTTGAATATCTTGTATCTGGAAATTCTGGGCTTTTTGCATAATAGTAACAATACATACATTCTTTCTTATCCTGAATAGTCCACTCTATTGTCTGTATGGCTCTTTTTTGGCCTATCCATTTTTGTGAGTCTTGTGGACTGCTACTTCCTTCTAAATTGGAGGGGCAACCTCCCCTTGGGTGTGGCCTAGTCCCATTGTAAGAATATTTCCATGTCTTGAGGATTCTACATTGTCATTTTTTCCAGTCCTGGTACCAGTGCACCTAGAAGGAATTGGGCACTTTTCTATCCTTGGTTTTGTGCACCCTGCTATCTTCTTTATTTTTAACCTATTTCTGTCCATGATATATGCTATAGAAAATGCAGTCTATATATCAGTATCGACTTGGTGAGATTTTGTGAAAAACAGGGTCCACCTCATGAAAGTACTCACCAAGACTTGAGGATGAAGTCAGGTCCAGCAATACTTCTCTCCTTTGCTTATTGATTTTATCATCTCTCCATTTGAACACTGTCTCTCCATTTGGTCTTACTACTGTGAGAATGATGGTGCAAACATTAGTTCAACATAACCTTCTTGGCTGTATTGAGAGTCTGCACGTGTATACAGTTATGAATTGTATGTTACTCAGCCTGTTTCCTGTTTTTGTGTGTGTGTGATAACAGCAGGTATGTTTTCATTGTTTTTTAACTGATGATTATAACAAAAGTTTTTTATGTGTGACTGTGGCATATTGTTGTCAGTGCAGCAATGATACAAAACAGGGATCAAGGAAGAAAAAGGATAATTTTAGTAATAAGGACAACCACATCCTCATGGCAGTACTTAGGGCATGCGGCAAATGTCTTTTTGGAAAAGGGGGCCAGAAAATGCTGACAGGGCAAAGGCATGAAATCAAGTGGTTATGGATATAAATTCTGTAGATGGAAGGGGCCACATGTTAACACATTGCAAGTGGGTACATGATATGGTAGGACATGCCAGAGCCAATGTGAGGTAGAATGCAGTCGCACATAACGGTACAGTGGGGTCCCTCCCACACATATCCCTTTAACACCATTAATGGGGATGATGGTGCCACAGAAAATGATTTTACTGGAAAAATCAGAGGTAGTGTGGACACAACATATGCAGCAGCAGTGCACATCTGCTCAGGAAGATTGGCTTAAAAACAGGAACATATATTTGCTGAAATGGAATTATTAAATTTAACACGATAATCACTATTAAAAGGGGAACCCTCCACTTCTACACATAATGACAATGTAGGTAGGGTGAATAGTAAGTGTCCTCCACACCTCCTTATGCATCATACAGTGGCATATGCTACTGCTTTATTAGTCCATGTATTCAATTAATGTTTTAAAGGGACAGCTGCTGAAACAAATGGTTCTACTGTACCAACAAATCTAGGGGATAGCAGCTGAAGACAATGATTATGATAACATATTTATGAGGCAGTCTGAGGAAAGTGGCATTACACTCAGGCTTATACAGAAAGAAACCCTGTGCACCTCTGCACCAGTATCTCCAAACCCAAACACTTTCACGGTGATGGCAGAACTTCAGAGGTAACAGTGTCCACAGTGACACCTTTACAAAGGCGCACTAGTTGTATGAATTTGTCACAGCTATCCTAGGAAACATATAAAGCATCAGCTGCCCAGCAGCACATGTGCCATGGGCTCAGAACACTGCCACAGAGAGTCAAAAGGTTCAGCGGCCATCAGGGTCTGTGTGAGGATTTCCAGCTCTACATGAAAATGTCAGAGTGTAAGCATAATGCCAAGATCACTCTGATGTGTAGCATGGTGGCACACAAAGCTTTCATTGGCTACCTCTATTTATATACTAGTTAGGACTTACCAGACGTTAAGGAGAAGCCACTTATGGAAGTGGGAAGAGGATTGGGTTTTCTCCAGACACATGAGGGCAGATCACAAGACCAAAAGTGCTTCTCAATAAAGTTCATCTACATCTAGCCAAACCTCTCACTGAAGGTCCTGGTCTCATAGTGCTGTCAGATCAGTGTCTACAAGATAACCTGCATCAAGCAGGTCATGACATCAGACCAACCCAACATAACAGCTCTCATGACAGCCCCTCTTCAAACTCACTTACACCATCACCTACCCTATCTTTTCTAGTCATTCATCAAAGGGAAAAAGGGAAATAATATTATGCACACTTAGGACACCTTTTCAACTACATACATTTCATTCATATAATGGTTGCTTAAAAATTTATGGAAATATGGAAAAAAAAATGTATGTCATAACACAAGTTTGGAGTCATCACCACCATTAAAGCTCTATGCATTACCATTGTTACAGCTGGTAAGTACCTATAAACTTAAAAGTAGTAATACAAAAAAAATAATAAAGATTAAAATTAGTATCCTGCTATATAAACAAACAGTGCTGCCATATCACCCTCACCACTGTTCAAATGATTATGTTCTCTTTTTGTTTCTGAGGACACACATGACTGTGTATGACAAAATTAAATAATCTAATGCACAGTAACTTAACACAGAACATTAAGTCAACAGAAACAAGTAATAGTTAAAACTGAGGAAACATTGCATAATATAAAAAACAATGTAATATGTTTTTTTTTCAATTGCAAGGTAATGAGCACATGTTAAATACTGAAATAACACCTTTTAAATTTGGTAAGTGCATACTTAGGTACAACATCTCAGCAGAACGTATTGTGTATAACAATTAAAAATGTGATTATTCCTTATATGACTCCTCATAATAACACTGAAAAGGAGTCAGTGACCACTCAGGCTTGACTTTTACAAACAATATGGGTACTTGCTCTGAAAATAAAAAAAAATAATAATAATTAAAGATGAGATGAATGTCTGATGAACAATGACAGCAGACCATGCACTACACAGTGTAGCCCAAAGATATCACTGCATGCATTGGTTATGCTCTATGCACTTTTTACAAGAAAGGAAACACTAACTCGAATGTCATGGTCCATAGTTCTAAACTAGAAGCCACCACTTGCCTGTGCAGCTATATGCAGTGCACGTGCCTGACACATGGAGTCCCTTACCACTGCTGGCTAGTCATCATGTTTGGAGTGGAACTGGGAGATGCAGTGACAGGATGAGTCACTTAACCAACAGACTGGCACATGATCATGTTATGCAGAATGCAACATGCTGTAAACATCCTGCACACAATATCTGGGTCATACTGAAGGGTACCCCCATACTCATACAGGCACCTAAATCTTTTACATGCCAAAGACCCTCTTGATGACAATATGGGCTTGGGACAGGGCTGTGTTGTATCTGACTTCAGCAGCTCTGCTTGGATTTTTCACAGTTGACAAAAAAAAAAAAAGGGACAGTGACAAAACAAATAAAAAGGGTTTAGCATTCAGCAATACATTTTACCATGAATAACTAACTGAATAAAATAAAAAAAAAGAAACAAAACTATTTTTCCACTTACTAACAAGTTGACCATTAGCCATCCCACCATGTAGAAAGCAGCTATTGAGTGAGCTATTATGGCAGATTTGTGAATTGTGTGCTCTGCTAGGATGCTGGGTAGACATGATGGTGATGTACCCCCATGCATCACACACTACCTAGCAACTGAAGAAATGGTAGCCCTTTCTAATATAGCACTAGTCCCCCATATGGACTACATGGGGCTGTAATTGCAACATAGGTTCATAGGTGTGTACCAGGCTAATGGCCCTAGAGCCCTTACAAGCCTAGCCATAGAATTACCCTGGCATCATGCCGCCCGATGTAATTTCCCAGTGCCTCTGTCAAGCAGGGCCACTTCCCATCCATTCGTCAAGATTTCTCTTGAAGAGGGTCAGTGAGGTGCTCTACTTGACATGCAAGGGCAGTCCATTCCAGAGCATGGGCAGTCTTTGTGTTAGGAACCTGTCCCTCCAGCAAATTCTGTTGATTATGGTAATGAAGTTGAGGTCTCTGGAGCATGTGGCCCAAAGGGATTGGGATTTCTTTAGATGTAGCATATCTAACAGCGCTGGGTCTGACATGGTTTTGTAGGTCAAGCAGTCATCGCCTCTAAGTAAGCGATATGATACTGAGAAAAACTGGAGTTTTTTTTGTCTATCCACATAGGGCAAGTGTTTAAGGCCTAGGATCCTCTTGGTGAGGTATCCTTGTGGTCTTTGTAATTGTTGCATATGCCTAGTGAGGTACATGCCAAATGGGGCATTGTATTCGATAACTGGTCTTATGACAAAAAGAGTAGAGACAGACAATGACCTCTTTCTTCCTTGATGCAAAGCCCTTTGAAATGAGATGTGCCACAAAGAATGATTTTCAGACCACAGTGGCAATGTGATTGTCAAAGGAGAGGTTGCTATCCACTTGCATTCCCAGATCTCTTATAACACCCTTGGTGTTCAGTGGGCTGCCATCGATGTGGTAATTCATGGATAGATGCAATCTATCATACCAAGTACGTCAGGGAATCATGCCATCACATAAAAAACATTCATAGTCCTGGCTTGGCCCTGAGGTGACACTGTACAATAGATGTACTGATCAACATTTGCCAAGAGTACATCCAGGAACTGCCAAAGCATCCATAAGACAGAAGCCTGTGAGATACCCAACATTTCCCCGGTCTGTCCCTGTGGCAAGTACTGTAAGGGCTATGCATACCTTTGCATCTACAGGGGTAGAATAGCCATGCACCTCCCAATGCCCTATGGGGGCCATACATACTCACTACGACCCTTACAAAATACCATGACAGCTCTTTCAAGTATCTGATGATTATCAAAATTATAATGAGTTATGCTCTGCCTGTTATCTCTGCCTTCTTGGCACTGCTGGATGCTCAGACAAGACAAGCAGTTCACACTGGGAAATACCAAGGCAAGCAGCAAGTGACAGCATCACCATGGATTGCAAAGCTGATAGAAAAGAAGTGATTCTGCCCTTTATAATGAGTCTGTGGATGGAGTTGAAATATGTCAAATTCTGACTATGAATCCCAAGTAGGCAGGAGAAGGTCTCATTAGCATATGCCATTTTACATCATTTGTCATTTGCACCTCATTATAACTTCATACGTTTATGCCTATTCAGTAATGGTAGTAGTGTAATGGCCTCTACAAACTGTGCCTTTGCTGCAGAAACATGCAAAGAGGGTCATTTGCATCTTATAGAATAAAAAAATAAAAAAATAAAAAACAGCAGTCATTTATTAAAAAGCTGAGCGCTTTTATTCCTTCAGCAGACAGAACTTCATCAGAACTAAAATCACAAGTTTAAAACCACATATAAATATACATCCTCAAAATCATGTGCCCAAACCAGCCACTGGACTTTCTGATGAAGTTCTCTTTACTGAAGAAACAAAAGTGTTCAGCTTGTTACTAAATCAACTCATTTGGTCAACTGTTGTCCCTCATCTACTAGCACTGCTGTTTTTTTTTTTATTCTGTTTGTTGTATTGTTGTCTTCTGCAGTTGCTGCTATGTGATTTGTATCTTATTAAAACTTCATATGCTAATCAAAGCATAATGTCATGTTAACAATGGCTGTACACCTTCTAAGTAAATTAAGAGTTTTAAAGTTTTGTTTGATGGAGTTGTAATCTTTATTAACCAAATTTATAAAGGTATTTATTTATTTTTTTACATTTGTTTACCGGGAAATTCAAACTGGGTTGAATACCCATTTTCAGAGGAGGCTTGGGGAGAAAAGCTCCACATTTAACAAAAAAATACATCAAATACATAAATTATAATCTCAGACTTGACAATACATAAAATGCATATTTTGTAGTTACAGCCGATTTATATACAATAAGATCAATGAATAGTTCTGTTTTACAATGTAAGAATAGAGATAATAGAAAATATACAATTCAGGCAGTGTACCAGGCTATCATAACAACTGAAAAGAGTACATAAGGTGATTAATAGCAAGCAGGAAAAGTATACATGAACAATGAAGAGCTAAGATTTAAATCACTCAGGAGAGAAGGATCAGCATGAGCAGACGTTCTTATATAAACCTAACCTGCACTAGAACAGATGCAAAGCCAAGAAGCATTAGGAAAGCTTCTGAGACACTTTTAAACTGGTTGGTACTGATAGTGGTTCTAATGGTACGAGGAAGCGAGTTCCATTTTTGGCCACTTGGTGGGAAAACACGGAGTCACCTGCCTTGCTGTAGGATTTGGACACCTGTAGTAGTGAAATATTTGATGACCGTATGTTTCGGTTCATAGTATGGGGTTGAAGAATGTTTAGTAAAGCAGGAGTTTTGTTGGACTGGTAAAATAGTTTGTCTGTCAAAGTTAGTTAATTGTAGGATAATAGTTGTGGTACTGCTAACCAAGACAGTTTTTTAGACTATAACAGTGGTGGGTGTAATGTGAACTGTCACTGGCAAATTTAGCTATTTTATTATAGCAATTTTTTATTTTCTTTAAGTTTGCCTTTTTCAGGTTGATGACAATTGGGGAGGCATATAGGAGAATTGATAGGAAGTGGGTTCTAGAAATGGCTACCCTACTAGTATTAGTTAGCTAATGTTTTCTTTCTATATAAAGTACCCATTTTTATGAACTTTCTTAATTGTTTGTGTTACATGTAGGTCAAATCTTAGGTTATCAATTGTAACACCTAGTAGTTTTGTTTGTGATGTAGGAGTGATTACTGTGTTGTTACAGGCAGTGATGAAAAAAGAGGTTGGGGGGAGAAAAGATCTCATAGGTTGGAAGATCATAAGTTTAGTTTTATTGGGATTAAGTATGAGTTAATGGCTTGTTAGCCATAGTTCAGTGTCAGAGGACTTTTGGGTTATGTCTTGAAGATGTCTTAATGTAGGTGCTGCACAAATAAGTGCTGAATCATCTGCATATTGAATAAGTGAGGTTGATGGGGAAGCAGTATTGAGGCCCTTTGTAAAAATGCTAAAGTGTAGTGGCCCAAGAATCAAATCCTGTGGAACACCTAATGAGATGTGGGGGATGTTACCATGTTACACACTGTTGGAGACCAATAGCTTTGGTACCACTGGAGTACATAGGGGTTTAGATTCAGTTTGGAAACAGCAGATAATAATTTAGGGTGGGAGACTGTATCTAAGGCTTTGGACATGTCCAGAAACACTGCAAAGACTATTTTACCAGTATTTCTGATTTGGATGATGGTATTGATAAAGTTGAGAGGTGCTGTTGTACTACTGTGATAGGGCTTGAAATCGTGTTGGGAGTTTGCAAGTAGGTTATTGGTGGTAAGATGCTGGAGCAGCTGTGAGTCAATGCATCTTTCAAGGAGTTTTGACAGTGGGATGAGAATGGCAATGGGTCTATAATTAGTGAGCTCTGCTTTGTAGGTGGATTATACGAGCAACTTTCCAAATTTATGGGACATGTTCCTCTGCTACAGACCTATTGATAAGAATAGACACAGGATAGGATATGGCTTCAGCTGGCAGATTTAAGTATTCAGTTGGTAGCTTATCAGCTGCAATAGAAGTGGGTTTGAGTTTCTTGAGTAGTTTCTCTATGGCAACTGTGGAGATGGGCTGGAAAGAAAAGGATGTGTTATTAAGATTTAAAAGTTTGGGAGTTAGTGGTGGATCAATATTGTTATTCTTAATTAGAGATAACATACATTCTGTGAAGTATTTATTAAATTCTTCAGCTATCATACCAGATCGATGTGGTATATTAGGGATTGTTGTTTTTCCTGGGTGAAGAACAGGATTAATAGAGCACCACAATTTTGGGGGTTTATGTTGATGCTTATGTTGTACATTATGGTAAAAATGTAATTTGTCTTGATTGATTTGGTGCTTAGCCTTACTCCTAATTTTTTGGAATACTACACGGCTGCTTACAAATTTACTGGAGTGCCAAATTTGCCAAGCCTTGTCGTTTTGCATAAGAAGGTGCCTTCTTTTATTAGTTAGCCATGATGTACATGTGGCCTTAGTCTGAACACACCTGGGAGGGGTCAATCTGTTGATAATGTCAAGAAATAAATTATTGAAATGTTCAACTGTGGCATGTCCTTAAGTATGGACCAGTCGCATTTTTTAGGGTGTCAATAAGCTCTTCGGGTTTAAAGTTCTTCTTACTATGGATTTGTCTGGAAGTAATAAGTTTAAAAGGACTGACATGTTGCCTTAATAGATAAAATGACATATGGTCACTGAGACGTCAGGCAGACAGCCATTATGCTGGCAGAGATGAGGTTAATTTGTTAATGTCCAGTCTAGTATTGACTATCGTTAGATTTTTTTTGTCTGTCCTTGTAAGAGACTGACTAATTTGTGTGAAGCTGAAAAGGTTGATGTGATTGCTAGGGTTATGTAAATTACAGGTTGTCCAGTCTATTTTAAAATCACCCACAATGATAGCTTTTTGAGTTACAGATTTCGATATAGACTGCAGAATGTGTTCTATTGCAGAGATATTATTGCTGCGTGGCACGTAAGTAGCTATAATGACAATACACTTGTTTTGGCTAACCTGTAGCTTAGTGGGTAAGAAGTCAGTATTATTTAGGTTAGATATACAAAGGTTAAGTGGTAGCAGTGTAAGGGTACCATTATATAATATGGCTACCCCTCCACCTCTTTTCTCCATTCTGTCTGCTCTAATGATGTTGCATCCTGGTGGAATGATTTCAGTATCAGAAATTTGTGCCTTCAGCCAAGTTTCAGCCAAGACAGCAATGTTAGGAGAGGAATACAACAGGGTGGCATGCAGTTCTTAGACCTTGCTCACAATGCTTCTATGGCTCAACTTTAGAAGTAACAAATCAGAGACTTTACAAGGAAGATTAGATAACCTAGTACTTTAGGGAGAGATGTGGTATTGTGCTGAGGACTTGATTTAGGATGAATATCACCGCTACTCATCTATTACCAATAGTGGTTAACACTATTACCACTATTGGTTACCAATGTATGTAAGAATTTAGATATATGTATGTGATACTTGAAAGGGTTAGTTTTTGGGTTATGTTTAATGTGATGTAATCTGTAAAGTTGTTTGATGGAAATCCGTAATGTTAAAGATAGCTGGTGACATTAAGTGACAAGTAGTGTCTATATGTAGAAAGTGAATAGTTGCAGTTTTGTGAAAGGGGTGGGGAAAGATTAGTTCAGAATGACAGGTTAAGTGAGCAGCTGTTAATAGGAAAGTGAGTATTATGCAGTAAAGTGAAAAGTTTACGACAAATAGTAATGGAAGAAGTTTATATGTAAAGTATCAAATAGATAAATTTAATTGTAATGATAATACTCTAAAGTAGACAGGGCGATAGGGATAATATGTTAGTGGAAGAGGAGTTCTTGTAGCAGGGTGTAGATAAAGTAAATTGAAATGTAAATTAGATATTTGGAAATAGAGATGATAATTAGGGTGAGACAGAGAACATGCAAATAGTAAGTAAGCAGAAATGTAAATAAGATAGGTGGAGCTAGAGATGGTAATTAAGATGGAATAGAGAATGTATGAAAGGTAATTAAGAAGATGATATTGACTGGTCAGCCAATGACAGTGGGAGTGGCTAGGATTAAAATAAATGTGAGTGATTCAGGGGCAGGTGGGAATGGGGGCAGGGTAGGGGATTGAGAAGATAAGACAGATATTCCAGCAAAACAGATACGTTTATATCAAAAGTATTGTGCCCCTGTACTATCAATTAAGAAAAGAGTTGAAAAAATAAGGGCGATCTCTAAGGGGGAATGGGCTAAGGAAAGCAAGGAGACCAAAAGAATAACAAAGCATTAAAAGGGAAAGCCCCAAAGAGACGGGGGTTTCCAGTACTGTGCTCTCCCGGGCAAGTCTGCAAACAACAGAGTGGCAAAAATATACAAACGTACACCATAGATGTTTTCTTTTAACAAAGACAGCTATGGGGATAAAATCACAGTAACAGCTTTCTGGAAGTTTAACTGTTATGGAGAAAAGATTTGCAGTGATTTCTTTAACAAGGCCAGGTGAGCACAGTACTGGAGACTCCATCAGCACGACTAAATATCTGGACTTAATGCTGTTTAAATTCAGATTTCTTAAAAGAGAAAATCAAATGCATGAATCTCAATAGTTATGTAATAATATATTATGATTCTTTACAGGAGGCTAAATTAGTGGAAGAATATTATCATATCCCTACAGCTTAAGCGAGTTTTGAAAAGTGGAAATAAGAATCATAAGCACTATGAACTTTAAGACAGTGTTGCATGAGGGGGATTTAAAAAGGCAATACTAAACAGATGCATTTAGAAGTGTTTAGAATGTTTCATTAACTTCTTTGCCCAAACTGATGCCTAGTCTTTATCAATACAAATAAATTCTTCTTCTTTTTCTTCATCTTCTTTTGGCTTTTCCCAGTTAAGGGTCACTACAGTGGATCACCTTGTCTGCTCATGATTAGCAGTGGAGTTTTTACTGTGTTGAGTTGTCAGCCTGGTGCCCAACCTTCCACAGAAGGCACACACGCACGCACTCACACCTAAGGCCAATTTAGAGTGTCCAATTGACCTACAGCATGTCTTAAATTCTAATGTATGAAAACGTCTGCATTATCCATTAAATAATAAACACCAAAATCTAGTAATGTAAAATCAGCAGAAAGCTAAGTACAGCTAAAGTAGAAATGACATATGCAAAGATGTTATTGTTCACAGACTTAAAAATGCTAGCTCTTCATCTGCTGAGGGATTATCAAAAGCAGACTGTGACAAGACACAACTATTACTTTATTTCTAACAATAATTAGTTGTGACAGGTCTTCTAATTATGGAACCAAAAGGGTGATTTGTACTGTAAACTGTCCTGCAAGGCATTTAACATTGACAAAACCAAGTGTCAACTAACAGACAAGATTTATTAACACACCCAGAGTACTAAGTGCAAGGATAATATTAATGTTCTTAGTGGTAGTTTTAAGAAGTTTGTTATTTTCATTGTTGACAGAATATTACCATACCATAGGGGAAAGGGACAGGGAAAACCAAATGGAATATCATAAACTTATGTGGCAACTGAGGCTGTATGTAACCTAAAAACAAGGGTTAGTTTAAATTTTTCATTTATCTGTTTTTTTAAAGAAAGCTGCCAAGTTGTGCTGATTATGTTTGTTTTATGATTTACACATTTATATAATACAAGTTAACATTACATTAAGATTTTAACACTTTAAAATTGTATTGCATCTAGTGCTATCGTGATTTGTATCATATAACATTTTTGAATAAATAGAGATTGTACGTATACACGTATGAGTATTTGGATTAAGTCCTACCACTGTTAAGACAAAAGTGCTTAATCTTTGATTAAATTACTATTTGGTGAAGACATTGGCCCAGTATTCCTTTTCTGGTTATTCACCAAAGGGAAACAGAGAAATGATATTCTGACACTCGTCTCCCATTCCAGATATCTGTCTGCCTACCTACCTATCATTTATCTATCTATTTCACAAAAGTGAGAGAGAGAAAACAATGAACTAAACATAAGCCAAGGAATATATTATATGTATATATTGGTTATTATGGCCAGGCACGTTGCTGTGGTTGAATGAATAAGACAAACGAGCAGAACAAAAGTAAAAAGTGGTTAAAGCACAGAAGTAAAACATGCAAATGTAAAGTAGTATAAATATAAAACTTCAATATACAAAGAAGTCCCATTTTTGTTTAAGATGCATAAAACTAAGATACCATACATACAAAGATATGTTAACAACTGAGATGACTGGTGTAACAAGTTAAAAGAGCAGACAATGCAAACAAGTCAACAGCAATCAGACAAGTCCATGGTTGTGGCACCACTGCTGTGTAATGTAGTTGTTCAGCACTCTACTGATTCTTTGAGGTACCCAGAGTTTTTACTATAAAATAGGGGATTAATGTGTAGAGAGCAACAAGTTTTGCCAAACGTTTTTGGATTTTAGAAGGGATATTAAATGTGAAAGTGATGACTTTGGGTATACCTCTTGTAAATACTAGAAAAATAAAAAAATGCAATAATTTCTACAACCACACAGATCTTTCAGCAATGATTACATGGTCAGTAAGACTGGAAGCTGTTTATGACACTAAGACATTGTGATGTGAACTGTGCAGGCCACACATCAAATATCTAAGGGGTGCCTGTCTCTTTTGGAGTGAATGCAACCACAAACTTGTGCAGCTTAGAGAGAGAGCAGTGTTCATCACTTTTCTACATAAATGTAGCCTTACAACTCTTAATAGTAACATTAGGCCCATAATTTTTTCTCCTTCTTTTCCATAATATTGGAAAAGTATATTCACCTTCGGATAATGGAGTGCCTAGCCAAAAATCAAGCACTTTCTGATACTCAGCATAAACTTTCTACAGGGTATGGTGCTAAGACTCTAGTTTTTCATATCAAAACTGTTTTGTACTCTGGTTGCCCTCAGAAACATCACTAACCAGTTGTTCTTTCCTACTTGCAAGTTATCTTACACTGTTAACCATCACATATTACTAAATTACACCGATGAGTCATTAGTGTGTCTGTGCCATTCACTGGTTTAAAAGCTGTCTAGGTGGGAGAAATCAGGCTGTTAGGTTCATAGGTAGGTACTATGCTATTGGCCCAAGGGCGTTATTAAGCCTAGCCAAAAGGTTCCCTGGCTTTCGCCACCCAAGAAAATTATTTTCCTGTGCCCCTGTCAAGCAGAGCTACAGAAGTGATCCCTGGGATGAATTTCCTATTTCCCTTTCCACTCATCAAGATTTTTCTTGAAGAATGCTAATGAGGAGCTTTATTTGATATAGATGCATAGCTTGTTCCAGAGTATGGGAAGTCTCTGGGACAGAAATCTATCTCTCCAGCATGTTCTGTTTATTGTGGTTATCAGGTTTATGTCCCTAGAGCATGCAAATTTCTTTAGGTGGAGCATGTCCAGCAGCTCTGGGTTGGACATAGCTTTATATGTTAGGCAGAGATCACCTCAGAGTAGGCGATATGCGATGGAGTAAAGCTGGAGTTTTTTGAGCCGGCCAGCATAGGGCAACTGCTTGAGGCCAGTAATCCTCTTTGTGAGGTATTTCTGCAGCCTTTCCAGTTGTTGCAGATGTCTTATGAGGTACATACCAAAAGGGGCATTGTACTCTATAATGGGTCTAATGAGTGATGAGTAGAGGGGAACAATGACCTCTTTTTTTCCTGGATGAGAACCCTTTTGTGATGAAGTGTGCCACGTGGAAGGATTTCCTGACCACTGTGGCGATGTGATTATCAAAGGAGAGACTACAGTCTACCTGGGTCCCAAGGTCTCTTATCACCCTTTTGGTGTTATGTAGACTGCCGCCTATGTGGTATTTCATGTGCACAGAGGTTTTACCAAAGGGGATGACAATGCATTTTTTGGCATTGAGCTTGAGGCCATGGCTCTGACACCAGGCATCTGTCTCAGTGAGGCCCTTTTGTAGGATGTCCACATCGTTTGGGGATTCAATTAGGGCTCCTAGTTTGCAGACATCTGTGTGAACTTCATTAGCCAGAGACTTTCTGTGTTAGCCTGTACTTCAGAGAAGTAGATACCAAACAGGAGAGGACCCAGGACTGAACAATGTGGTACTCCACTTGTCACTGATTTGAGGTCGGATTTGGAGTCTGCAACTTTCACGGTGTGGGTTCAGTCAGTGAGCCAGTTGGTAACCCATCTTGTGATGTAAGGATTTAAACCTAGTTTAGTGAGTTTATCTATAATTCCAGAGTGGGGGATGGTGTTGAAAGCCTTGGCAAGGTCAAGATAGGCTGTGTGAACCTCCTTACCCTCATCTATGGCTTTGCTGACTGCTTCAAAGAAATCAGGTTTAGGAGACATGATCTGCCTTTTACAAACCCGAACAGAGTGGCTTCCAAATTTTGGAGGTTACCAGTGTCTTTGTTTACAAGTTCCATGATGATACATTCCATGGCCTTGCAGACCAGGCTCATCAGACTTATAGGGCAATAGTTCCTGTGGTCCGTGGTGGCTCCCCCTTTGTGGATTGGGATAACTGTTGCTGTGCACCATTCAGTGGGCACAAAGCCTGAGGTGAGGCTATGATTGAACATGGTACTTAGGTGGGGAGACAGTTCATTCTGGAGTTCATGTAAAACGCAGCCTGGGATGTTGTCTGGTCCCATTGATGCTGTGTTCTTGGCTTTAGAGAGTGCATTTTTTACCTGCATAGTTGTGATTACAGGGACTCTGCATTCTTCTAGTACAGACATGGGCCCATTAGGAGGTGACACGGGGTTTAAGTTAGCACTGAATCTATCTGCCAGGATGTTGGCAATATCAGTTGGTTCTGTAAATTTCATGCCATTATGCTGTAACTCAGAGCAGATCTGGGTGTTGCCATTGAGATTCTTGACATAGCTATAGAATGCTTTGTGGTTGTCCTTAGAATCAGTGGTGATTTTGTTTTCATAACTAGCTTTGGAGGATTTTATGAGGGATCTCAACTTCTTGCTGAAGCTGACTAGGGAGCTCCTCCAATCATGGAAGTTTACTCTCTTTTGCAACAGCTTCTTTCTTCTGTTGTAGAGTTTGTTTATGGTATGGGACCACCAGATTGTCTTCCTTTTTTTGGGAGGATAGTTTCTTGGTTCTGTTATGGATAGCTTGATCCATGCACTCATGTAAGTGCTTATAGAGTGCATTTGTGTAGGATTCGGCAGTCGTGACTGTATTGTCCACCTGCATGGGTGTCGTGAAGTTTGCCACTTCTGTCTTAAGAAGCATGAAGTTGGCTTTGGAGAAATTTTTTACGGTGGTTTCCTTAATGGGGGGTGGGGGTGGGATGTGGATATCTAGGGTGATTAGCTCTGCCCAACGAGGAGTTGACCTCAGATGTGGAACACTGGTTGCTCATGCTGGTAATGACTAGGTCTAGGAAATTGTTGCCCCTGGTGGGGGTGTAGATAAGTTGATCCAGGGCACTGGAATTTATGAATTCCAGAAAACATTGAG
Organism: Protopterus annectens; assembly: GCF_019279795.1. Lineage (NCBI taxonomy): Eukaryota > Metazoa > Chordata > Ceratodontiformes > Protopteridae > Protopterus > Protopterus annectens. The sequence continues at coordinate 1,513,378,426 of NC_056744.1, read as the reverse complement.
CAAAGGAATTGGTACATGAGTAGTTTTCACAGTTAATGGTGGGGTAGTTGAAATCACCCATTATTAGGGTGTTTGGTTGGACCTTAATATTTTCCAGTATATCAAGAAAGGAGGAGTGGGAATCCTGGGGCATGGTAAGGGATCTATAGCAGGCTACAATTTGGATTGGAGTTTTGCCCAGAGTTAGTTGCACTTGGATAATCTTGGATGCATTATGCTGAGCAACTAACCTGGAGGTGTGGATATCCTTAATGAATATGGACACACCTCTGCCTTTAGTGTTTCGGTACAGGTTAGATGGCCAAAAGGTGTGGTATGAATTATAGCCTGGAATTGCAGGGGTGTTATCTGGAGCCTTGAACCAGGTCTCATTCACTGCATAGATATCAATGTTCTCCATTTTAAGGAGTGCCTCAAGTGAGTGCATTTTGAAGTTTATACTTCTAGCATTGAGTAGCATTACCCTTAGTGTTTGCTTGCCTGTACCTGTTACTGTGGTGAGTTTGTCATTTGAACCTTGCCTAAAAAAGGCACTATGGGGTGGCAAGAGCCTTGGCCAGTATCCAGAATCCCAGGGGCAACAGGTGCAGGCCATCTCTGACAAAGCATCATGGTCTGTTGACCATGTCATCCCAGGCAGACAGATACTGGATCCCCTTTGAATGACACCAGAAGCTTAGCCAATTGTTGAAGTCAGTCATTTTGTCCTTGTACTGTGGTATAATTCTTGGTGATGGCAGGATGCTACTCAGGGCTAGGGTCATACCTGCCTGGGCTACAAGATCAGAGAGCTCTTCCATGTCTCTTTTCATGTAGTCCAGGGAGGTACGTCTCAGGTCGTTCACACCAACATGGACAATAACAGAGTCATATTTGTACTTGTTGTGGAGTGACCTGAGTGTGTGCATTATGTGGCGGATTCTGGCACCCGACAGGCAGCTGACAGTTGCCTTCTCCTTGTTTAGCCTGGTGAGAGGGACATCTGTGTGCCTGACTACAGAGTCACCAATCACTAGTGCGTTTGGTACTTTAGTTTGCCTTATGGGTAGTAGTTGAGTGGCACACTGTGTTTGTGGGCTATGTGTCCTTTGGGTTGTGTTGGAAGGTGGAGGTTACTTGTTTTTCTGCTTTGGAAGTCTCTGTTGCTTGGGCTGATTACTACTGAGAGCTCCGTGAATGTTTTCGTGTTTCTATGTGTGGGTTTTGGTGGTGTAGGATTAGTGGGACTATGTGTTGAGTGTGGTGTGGTGCAAGTGTTTATCTTCTCCTCTTGACTGTCTAGTCCAGTCTTGATTGGAGAGAGCTTTGCCTCCATTTTGGCTATATAAGTGCATCTCCCACAGGATGTAGTGTTGGGTGATAGGAGGAGAGGGTTGTCTATGTACATGAGGCAATTGCTACATTGCTCCAAGATGCCCAGATTCATCAGGTAGACAGGAGAAAACACCGGGAGCTGACCCTTGGACATGCCTGAGTATTTTTCTCTAGATGTACAAAAAACTGTTTTCCTCTAGGCTAATGAGGAAGGTTGAGTGCAGTAGTAATTTGTAACTTATTTTAGTGCTACAACAAGTTCTGAACAAGTGCTGAGATTGAAGGAGCAGGGCTGAGTGCTAAAAACAAAAACTGGCTAGTTCTAAGGGAAAAAAACTGTAAATATGCACATAAAAGGCTATCACATTTGAGTGTGATGTCTACAACAGTGAATGCAGTTTAAATTATTAAGTTTAAGCAGAAATCAAAGTGCACACACAGTACAAATGATTTAACAGTAAAATGCAGCAGAAATAACAGAACCACAGTAAAAACGGCTTTTAAAGTGCGGTTAGCAAAAACAGTCAAGAGCAAGCCAAAAAGATACTTAGATCAGCAAAAAGTCTCTCTTATTTGTTTCTGGAGCTGTTCATAGTTTCATAAGTAGGTACTAGGCTATTGGCCCTAGGGTCTATACAAGCCTAGCCCAAAGGGTACCCTGGCTTTCGCCACCCAAGAAAATTATTTTCCTGTGCCCCTGTCAAGCAGAACCACAGAAGTGATCCCCGGGGTGAATTTCCTATTACCCATCCAATCATCAAGATTTTTCTTGAAGACTGCTAATGAGGAGCTCTGTTTGACATAGACAGGTAGTCTGTAGTAGTCTGCAGGATGCCCAAACAGGATTTGCTGAGCTAAAACAAGTGCAAACCTGTGCAGACACAGGTTTTTAAGTCAGAAGTTGAAAGGGATAGAAATCAGCCCAAAACGGCCAATAAGCTACAATTTCATAGCTGGTAACTACTCCTCTTGTGACAGATAGGCTGCTCAGTGCTTACCACTGCCACTGATAAGCATAAAGACTTTCTACCACAGCAAGGTCTGGACAACTCAGAAACACAAGATAAAAGTCCTGAAACCAGCAAATGTGGGATCCAGACTATTCTAGTACAGGAAAAGGTGGGAAAAGAGCAAAGCAGATAGCATTTTTTGTTTAAACCATAAACGGCCAATAAACTACAGTCTCTGGGCCAGAAACCACTACTTGGTGCTTACCACTCCCGCTGATAAGCTAGAAGGCTTCCCTCAACACAGAAAGGCTTGGGGGGCTCAGAAGCTTACAAACAGTCCTGGATACAGCAAATCTGTATCTGGACTAGACTAGTTACAGGAAAGGTGGGACACAAGCACAAAAGTGGGCTCTTATACCAGAAAGTTGAAAGAGATGGAAAAAACTGCCCAAATGGCCAATAAACTGCAATTTCTAGGCCAGAAACCAATCCTCTTGTGGTAGATAGGCTAACTGGTGCTTACCACTCCCACTGATAAGCTAAAAGGCTTCCCTCAATGCAGAAAGGCTTGGGGCGCTCAGAAACTTACAAACAGTCCTGGAAACAGCAAATCTGTATCTGGACTAGACTAGTTACAAGAAAGGTGAGAAACAAGCACAAATGCGGACTTTTGAACCAGAAAGTTGAAAAAGATGGAAAAAACTGCCCAAACAGCCAATAAACTACAATTTCTGGGCCAGAAACCACTCCTCTTTTGGTAGATAGGCTACCTAGTGCTTACCACTCCCACTGATAAGCTAGAAGGCTATCCTCAACACAGAAAGGCTTGAGGGACTCAGAAGCTTACAAACAGTCCTGGCTAAGGCATACCTGTATCTGGACTAGAGTAGAGTAGTTACAGGAAACACGGAAACAAGTGCAAATGCTTAGGATGGAAGACTCCAGCTGCATCACCAATATTTTTGGGTAAACCACAGTGCTCAGTACTCCATCCTATGTTATTTATTGTCTTCAAACACAATATGTCTAATCGCTGTAGTACTGTGAAACATATTACTTATTAACATGTTAATTTATTAACTCAGTATGCAAATGCACTTATAATATTTCTGCTTCTTCAGTTGCTGAGATTAATAAATCTAGCTTTGAACTGGTACAGAACTAGCGTCTTTTAAACCATCAGATATCTAAATGTATGGATTTCTGATCACAGAACCCAATTGTTAGGTCTGGCAAATGCACAGTGCATTGGAACAATGATCTCCTTGGAAGTAGATGCCATACCTTTGTTTATAAATTGACAGCATAGAAGGATGTCCTTACTACCCTATACACATGATGGTCAAAGGCTAGAGTACTGTCTACATGTGTCCACAAGTGCCTGACAACTGGGTCAACAATTAGGGATGTTTTGTCAATAAAGTAGTTACCAGGGGTGGCTGACTTCCCAAAGGATACTATGTTGCATTTCTTGGCATTTAGTTTTAGTCTACAGCTCTGATACCAGTAATTTCTCTGTGTCAGGCCTTCTTAGAAAACATTAGTGTCGGTGGAGGGATTCTATGACTGCTCTTAATTTGCAGTCATCTGCAAACCTGGTCAGCCAGAAGCACTTGACTGGGGCCTTGATTTCAAAGAAGTAGATGCCAAAAAGGAGCAGTCCCACAACTGGTCCACAAGGGACTCCTTTAGTGACTCACCTCTTTGCAGAGATTGAACAGACTGGCTCCTGTGAGCCAGCTGGCTATCTGGATGACATAAGGGTTTATACCCAACCTCTTGAGTTTGTCAACAAAGCCCAAGTGGGGTACTGACTCAAATTCCATGACCAGGTCAAGTTAGGCAGTGTGAGCTGTTTTTCTCTTATCCATTGCTTTGGTGACTTTCTTAAAGATGTCCACCAGGTTGAGTAGGTATGACCTGCCCTTGATGAAACCAAACTAAGTTTGATCCAGTGTCTAGAATTTTTTTATGTCACTATTGATGATTTCCATGATCATTCTTTCCATGGCTTTGCACACAAGACTAGTAGGACTTAAGGGTCTGTAGTGTCCTGGGTCTGTATTTGACCCACCTTTGTACAGAGGGTTGACCATTTCCATTCTCTTTCTTAAGGTATGAAGCCAGTATAAAGGCTATGATTAACTGGTGATACCAGAGGGTCTGATAGGTCACATTTCAAGCTATTTAGAAGGCAGCCTGGGATATTGTGAGGGCCCATCAGTGCAATGTTCTTTGGCTTACGGAGAGCATTAAGGACCTTTCCTGTAGTAATAGTTGGGGGGGGTATATTTGACATTATTTCCTGATGGAAGGCTGGATGGGAGGAGAGGGTTAAAGTTAGAAATCAATTTGTCTGCCA